>NC_091827.1:39664100-39866600 GCF_038994185.2 Dermacentor albipictus | reverse complement strand
AAAAAAAAAAAGAAACCTTGATGGCCGAGTTGTGGTTTCGCCGTAGCGTGGAGGACCAAACTAAACGTTGAGGCCTACACAGTGTTACCGATGCGTATGACCGTCGCTGCTACGATCGGAGTTACGGTTAAATGGAAGCAGACAGTAGGCTCCCACAAATACTCGATTAATATAAAATAATTATTTCCGCTGGTCTACGCCATTTTCTTGAGGTGACTTACGTTACCAGCGACAGCATCAGGTGAGACAGGTCAAAGGGCTCATGACGCTCATGATGGAATATCCACAATAGATCATGGAATCCGCGTGCGGCGACAGCTTGAATAAGATAAACTGGAAGCTGCTGTCTTTACTCTTACAAATTTGCTAATTAAATACAAGGCTTTAGCATTGTACCACACACACTGCAAGTCTATCATCACAGCGTACGGAATGTCTACTCGGCTGCTGAAAAGTTTGAGTGGCTATATCTCCCCATCTGTTTGTGGTGTCCGTTTAAAGATCAACCGAGGCTGCTGCTGCACCTGCAGGAGTTCCATATTGGTAAGTATAATACTTCAGCATTTTACCACTCATTTTATGGTTCTTAAGAGCACCTGACGAGACTCTGCTCGGTAGCCAAGAAGATCTAATGCGTTGCAGTTTCTAATTTACAACTGGCGATTGTTTGATAGTTGCCTGAGATTGCTGGGCTACCACCACGTTTACGACCATTGTCCGGGTATTATTATTTAGTAGTTTTGCATTACAGACTACTTCATTGGGAAGAAAAGGGGCACTGATGACTTCTTCTGGTTGCTGCTGACAACATATTATAGGTGGCGCTCAAAAGCCGGCGTCTGTGACGTGTTTCTGGCTTCCAAAATCGCTGCCGCCGCATTCAACCAGCATAGCCATAGCGTTTTGAATCGAGAGAGCCCCACCCTGTGCTTATAAAAAATGCTTTACGTCGGGGCCAACTGCTATTTCTCTATTCAAGCTTGTGTAAAACACACAAATAGTTTCATTAGACAACTGCACGACTAATTTTATTATATATATAGATATATATATATATTCATTTGCAACAGAAAAATAAATTTCAGCAACACTAGAAAGCTAAACTTTGATTCGTGACCTCGTACTTCTTGCTAAAATTGCCCGATTTGAATGAACTAAAAAGAATTTAAGCGCGAAATTCACCAATTCGTAGCTCTGAACTTTAGATAGATGTGAAAATTTTGTAAATGGCATAAGAGCATTTTAAATAGACTAACTTGATATGCAAATTAAGAGCTTCCGTGAAATTGTGACATTGTTATGCGGGCTTTGCAAAAGTCCTGCTCACAAATGAATGCTATACATGATAGCGGTGCATATTACACGACTTTGTTACCCAATCTACATTCACGATTAGGTGCAGTTTGCACAATTGTGGTGTCCTTTCGTGTTGTTGTTGTTGTTGTTGGCGATTTAGAGAGTTGTAAACCTGACACTTCAGTCGTTTTTTTTTACATTCTTCTAAGAATCTTTGTAAAAAATTAATAGCCCAAATATAGAATACGCTTGCTTCACTTCCTCGATCTTATTTCATTTTAAACGCAACAAACCGCATCAAAACCGGTACAGTAGCTGCCGAAAAAGAAAAAAAATTCAACGATTTTTCTATTTCCGTGTATATTTGCTTAGGAGATGTCGACCGAAAGGTAAATTCTTCTTATCCATGGTACCTAAGAATTAGACCGTTAGCGAGGCCCCTAAATCCACCACTTTTCACTCGGAAAGGCAGCCACAACTGTCGCGGCGCCTGCCGTTCCAAAAGTATGTGACGGCTAGTGCAGGGCTAATGCCCCTGAAACTTTCAGGATGGATGGATGTTATGAGCGTCCCCTTTGCAACGGGGCGTGGAGTTGCGCCACCAAGCTCTTGCTATTATACAGCTTAAAGTTCTACCAAGATTAAAAAACAAAAAAACGAAGAAAAAAACGCAATGAACTCCCACAACCAAATTTTCTGACCCCCTATAGCGAACTTTGCTTTTGTACGTCTCCTTATTTTTTGTCGTTTCCCTACTTTTCTTCCACCAATCTTCCAATCGTCTCTTACTAATCTCTGTTGCAGACATGTTTGCTTTTCCCCTGCTCTAGCTGAACGCAAGGGCTTCAAGGAGGCCAGTGGTGCCTAAATCTACCGCTAGGCAGATGTCTTAACATTCTAATAAAACATGCTCCACCGTTTCCCTAGCTCTACGGTAGCAACCACAGCTTCAGAGAAAGTTTAGTGAGAGCCGTGAACTAGCGACGACTGGCGGATTTATTTGACACTACAGTCCGCCTGTTTCCTCGTTCTGCTCACAGGTGGCAGAAGGATGTACGCGACCGCGAGCCGCGTGGGAAAGCTTTCTTCATTGAAACGTTCCATTAGGTATCAGATTTCGATCTACAAACCGTGTTATCTCGCATCATGCTTCAAAGAAGACGCCTGGGCCGACGTTGATCATCAGAATCGAATGTCGCGTGATCCGCAGAATGAAATAGTACTGCTGCAGAACAAGCAGCCGCGGGTAACTTATGTTGTTATGGCGGCGAGCTGCTGAGCTCGACGTTGAAGGTTCGACTCCCTGGCCCAGGGTGGCCCCACTTCGACGAGTTCGAAATGGAAAAACGCCTGTGTGCTTAGTTAGAGCCATGTGCACTTAGACGAACCCCAGGTGGTTAGTTCTTAATCCGGAGTATCCCACTACGGCGCGTGCCTCGTAATCATATTCTGGTTCTGGAAGGTGAAACAACACTATTTAATTTAACTTTGTTTTTTTTTCCCGGAAAGACAGCGGAGCTAAACGGAAAGAAATGTGTACGCATATGAAAGTTTCGGAAGCCGTAATTATATAGCAGTCACAGCTTTTTTTTCATGGTTACCCAGTTTGCTTTAGTTTCGGGGCGGCACTCTTTACACATTCCTGGCATATTTTAGAGCAAGGTGTAATGTATCAATTAATTTACCTGTTGACGTCCTAACTTAAAGTTAATTTGAGCTGTAGTAGTAAAGTACCATTCTATTCTACAATACAGAAAACTGATTAAACACCTGTTGCCGTGAGAAGAGGCTGAGGTTAGAAAAGACGCAGAGAAGAAAGTCGGGTGGCATCTAGGGTTGCCAGGTGTCTCCAAGTAGACACAGTCTACTGGACAGTTTACCCGCCGCGGTTGCTCAGTGGCTATGGTGTTAGGCTGCTAAGCACGATGTCGCGGGATCGAATCCCGGCCACGGCGGCCGCAATTCGATGGGGGCGAAATGCGAAAACACCCGTGTACTTAGATTTAGGTGCACGTTAAAGAACCCCAGGTGGTCGAAATTTCCGGAGACCCCCACTACGGCGCGCCTTAATTATAATCAGAAAGTGGTTTTGGCACGTAAAACCCCATATATTATTATTATTACTGGACATTTGAGGGTTCGTGAGGGGGCGGCTGGAGATGACCGACCCCGTCAGTGCCAGGAGCCAGGTACAGCGTTGTTGCCGGGCTAAGACGGATATCAATAAAGTCAGAGGTATTGTCAAAGGTTACGGCCTTCAGAAGAATCAGAACCACGACGCCAACGAAATCGCCTTTATGTTTATGCGAATACAGCATGGGAAGAAAAATGGACGTGAACACGATAAATCCTGTTCTTCAGCAAAAGCTGGACTAGTTTTAATGAAAGTTAACACCTTTGAAATGAGTACTGACATGACTTTTTCGACCTCATTTTTTTGCGTTACACCTTGTAAGGCTAAAAAACGTCTGAAGAAAAAAAGAACTGGGGGTTGGCTGTGTGAACATGTGCGAACGTTTATACCGCCAAGGACGTGTGGCCAGTCCATTGCGTAACTCTTGCGGTTGCATGCGAGACACTTCAGCGCTTGATATCGGAGTGTCCGGTTGCTTCAGCTAGTGAGGGACTATCATCTCCTCGGCCTGCGGTGTTCGACACTCGACAAATGTTTCTACACCGGTTGCTGTGCGTCTCGACGTGATCAGGCGCATCGCGCACTTCTTACTTTTCCAAAAGAAACCAACTTTTGTTCACGTTTGTAGCCTCTTTCTGTTTTCGTTGGACGGGACCTGAAACACAATTTCTTCTATTTAGACGTTCTTTAGTCCCATGACCTGCAGTGAATGGTCCTACTGTGTGTGCCATGTAATGTGTGTGTTCTGCTTTGTTCATATAGAATTGTCAATCTTCCTCTTCTTTTCCTCTTTCCTACCCTCCATCCTGTCTTCCCATTCTATGCTCCTCTCTCTCTCCTCCTTTCTGTAGAGTAGGCAGGTGTTGTGCCCTTTCCGGTGGCAGTTGCCAGCCTGCTCCTCGCTTTCCCTTTCCCGTCACAAAAATTATTTGTGTTTTCAAAACAAATACTACTACTACTAACAATAATAAAAATATTACAAGGTTTCAGAGTTCCCTAAATATTCAATATAACAGGTGTGGTGCGAATCGCACCCCTTGTGACGGTTACCTCCGTCTAGAGAGGCCGATCTCGAAGGTCATGCTTTTGAGTACTGCAAACGCCGGAAGCCATTGCAGGAGCAGTAACAGGTCCTTGCCGCCATGCCTTGGACGCGATTTATACTTGTTTCTATGAGCCTAGTTCTGTCTACGTACATACAGGGTGGATGCGTCATGACGTGTGGTTCGCTGCATTCTAGTGATCGCTGCGGTGGCCGCACGAAAGCGTAACCGGAAGACATGCAACCTAGCCAAACGTAACGGCATCTTATCATATTCTACGCTATCATCATACCTAACCTAATGGCTGCAAGACGTCACCAAATTTTGATCTGCGTCACGAGGATGTCTATGATGCTCGGAATCATTTCAAGACCAACCTTAGTATCATAATAAATGTATTATATGAGCTTCGCAATATTCATACTTACGGTCATCCGTTTAGTGCTAGAAGCATGTGGTAGAGCTTCTACATCTTAAAAAAAAAGACGTGTTATTGATTCAACAAATGCTTGGTAAATGGTACCGACTGATAGGAGGAAATGTTTGAGTTAGCATCTGAGTTTTCAGAAAACGTTCTGAAAAACCAACAGTTTTCTAAAAAAAAAAAAAAACTGAGGCACCATATGTGCAGCTATACAACTCCACCTATATCGCAATAGGAATATCGCAAATACTGCTAAGAGAAACATTTAGCTCGGGATGTCTTATCTAAACCCACGGAAATTACTAAATCGTTTGTCTGCGCAACCACTGCGCTGATTTTCGACGAGATGTGTCGGATTTAAAGCGAATTGTTAAAATGGCTATCAATTCTTCAAAACTGCAAAATCTAAACAAAAAATATTTCTGTCAATAGACAACTGCAGGAATCAGCAATAAAAAGGTATGTCACAATTTTGGAAACGGCCCCTAATAAAGGTGAAAACACGTTGGCGGGCTAGTTGGTTAGAATCCATGATAGAGTGTATAAGTGCGACTGAACGAGGACGTAGAAAGAAAGAGATACACAGGGACAGCGCTTCACTTTCAACTATATATTTTATTTTCGCGCGCATCGATAAATATATATCGTACGAGCGGAAACAAACGTGTCAGCAAAAAAGAAGATTCAGTGGTGCATGTCGATGAAACATACACGTGTGCAGGGCATGGTGAAAACATTTACTACAATGGTTACAAAGATAAACCGAAGAATCGTATCTCCTTTACAGATAGCGACACTGATGGCTTGCTCATGCACCTTCCCTCTAACTTTGCAATTTCGTCGTTGGGCCGACAATATCCCTTGCATCCTGCTATGAGCCCTATACAGAATGGAAGTGCTTTCAAACATGGGTTTGCAGGAACAATCTCGGCAATGAGTACCCAAACGACCCGAGATTACCCTAGTGACTATATGTCGATGCTCTTTTAATCTCTCATTGATGCATCTGCCAGTTTGACCAACATACGTTCTCCCGCACGAAAGTGGAATGGCATAGACAACGTTATGAGTGCAGCTTATAGATTGTTTGTAATGTGGAGTAGAACATGCGTGCCTTTTGTTATCTGTATTAACCTGGTTGCATAGCTTCTGTAGACGCTCAGCAGCAGATAAAACCACGTCCACCCCCGATTCGGTCGGCCGGCCGGTCGGTCGGTTACCTTTTCCGCTTTGGGTATCGCTGCCACTGCGGCGTACCATTGTGTGCCTCTGATATTTCAAGCTATAAACTGCACACGTGATGAAACACTGCCATATTCAAAGCAATAGTCGATGTTTCGGGACGGCTGAGGCGGCATGTGTCGACGTTACAAATGTGATTTAATAAGCTTCAAGTCAATACAAAGGTTTCATAAAATGAAGCATGTTGTTCGGGTGAAGGCGAACTTGGCATGTAGAGTTACCCCAACAGTGGTTGTCAAAACGTCATCCGGAAAAAAAAATCAACCCAACTACAAAAAGTGCTTCGCTGCGGACGAGAGCCGTCGCATCGTCATTGCTCCTGCTTCTTGGACAATAAAATTTAAAACTGTGTTTTGTCTTTTTCCCCACTGGATAACGAGCCCTTTCCCGTCTTCACCAAGATCAGGTAATTTGAGTTTGTTTGCAAGGCCGTTCGTTTCCGCAAGGAGCACATCGAGTAACGGGTATTCGGTATCCACCAAACCAAAAGCACAAGTTGACACCACGGTGAGCACTAATTTCTTTAAAAAAAACGTGGCTATTGTGGCTATAGCTATCAAGCGTTCGAGCTTTGCTAAATTCTGATTTCGGATCGCGAATCATCAAACGTACATGATTTGCCTCCTATGACGAAAGAGCACTTCAGGCCCATCGCTGACTTGTGCACGAGTTCGACATTGTCTCGTGAAGGGGCACAGCAACAGCCACAGTGTCTTTACAATTTCCCCCAACAGCGGCACTGCATTCACTTGAAATCTCGAGTTCTTAGGCAGCTGGAGACAAGAGCCCGATGTGGATGCTGCTGCAGGTAAGTTCTATAACACATTTCTGCCTGGTCACTGCGTTGATTACACTTTGAGGAACGCATTATCCCGGTGATTTTGTAACCGCCACCTCCCGGACTTCGTAGACGTGGCCTCCTGTAAACGTGATCTCTCCCTAGAGGTTAGCGCAGTGAAAGAACACGTCCAAGCTCCCGGTTCTATGAATCCTGTCGTTATGATCACGGCCACGCTGTCTGCTGCCATAGAGCACGGCGCCAACCTTGCGCGGCAATTCTTTTTCAAAGTTTTAACTTGCCGGCTGAATCTCTTTCCCCAAACAATTGCCTCCGAGATTGCTAGCTACCCGATCTCGGAGGAAACGCGCCGACAAATGTCAACGCGGCCGTGAGGTGGCGCACTTTAATTGCCCATAGTTGCTCCGCTTTGGGCAATGTGCACCGTGCCTATAGACTAACGGTGAGTCAGGAATATGCGGCTACCGCGCTGGCACGTTGCAACAATTGCGAAAAACGCGTGCCTTCTAAGAAATGAGCGTACCTGCACAAGCATATCGGGTGAAGATGTGCAAAGAGTGGTTATCAGAGCGCATCGTTTAAAATCTATCGGGAACAAAACATTAATGGACCCAGCCTTATACTTAAAGCCCCTTAAACTGCATAAAGTAGTGCCACGCTTTGAAGAATGCCGGGTCCTCCTCGCGCGCTCCGGCCGAGGCCGACGCCGCATCGCTATTGGCCTAATAGCGTCACGTAGGCCCTCGCGCAGCGCATCAGCGCCATTTTTGCTCGAGCAGCATCTACGGAGTGGCGAAGAGCGCATGTTGGCGCCGTTGCTACGCTTGAGCAGTGTAGGCGGCGCCACGGTCGAGGAGGGAACGTGAAAGAGAGGAGAAACGAGGAGGAGTGAAGGCGGAGGAGAAAGTGTCGCTACTTTACGAAGTTTAGGGGTTTCAGCTTTTACTCGGTCCAGTTTGTTTTCGTTGGGCCGTCGGTAGCGTGTCAATAGGTAGGAGTCATTGAGTAAAGAAATGTATTTTGCGCCACAAAGTATACCTAGGAAATATAAGCACCAACTTGCCCAAGACGAAGTCCTTTTGCAAACGGAGAGTGCCAATGCTTACAAACAAGTAACTATCAATACCAATCGCTGTCTGGAAAGGTTCGCCGGGAAACGCCCCTTTTTTATCCTTCATGACAAGAAACAATAATTTCCGAGGCCACTCTCTTCGCAAGATAGAATGTGCTTTGATGCATTGATGGCACGAAGAACTGAATGAACTGATGGGATGCGCCCTTTAACTTGCATGGAACCTCACATAAAGAGAACTTGTTCCTGGGTCCAGTAGGTAGATTCTTGGTAAATGCATCGTAGCACCAATAAAACAGACACATGAAAGATGAAACCGGACAGTGGTAGTAGCGCCCGTGGTGTCTATACTGTTTGTAATGTATATCGTGTTCACGCTACGACGGCTTTGGCAAGAGCCTGGCATGTATGTGACAGCATAAAAAATAAAGATATTTATTAACCTATCACTATGACTTTGTTTTTGGAAAGCTTTTTTTGGGAATAAATTTCAATTGAACGCTCCATTCTCGCAACCTCCATGCTGATGACGCTAACAAATGGCTCTGAGTCGTATTTAAGGAGATGTTTCCAACCAATGAAAATGTTCACTTGTGCTACTTTGGTTCGAAGTTATAGGAATATTGTTGCTGTTTTTGCTGCGGAGGAGCTATTCCTCCTTTTTCTTTTCTTTTTTCTTATTTTTACGGTGCGCAACAATAGGGTGCCTCGAAATTTTCCACGCCAGGCGCTCGGAGCGACGGCTGCGGTTATGGAAAGAAGAGCTCCAGCGTGACAAAACAGCGGTGGGCGAGGAGGACATCGAAACACTCTGCGCAGCAACAGCAACAATAGACTGGTGCGACAGCTGGTGGATTTCTTTTCAAGCGCAATCGCTCTACTTCTTTTATACGACCCGAGGTGGCAGCACCATACCACCTGGAAACGGGCAGAAGGCATTTACCAAAAACTTCAGCAATTTAATTAGCTTCGGCCGCCGCATCAGCCGCGTGATAGAGTGAGCGGTCGCGTTGCATCTGCTACATTTTCTTTAGAGAGCGCAAGGTGCCCGATAGTATAATTTACCGCCTGCAGCTCACAACGCTAGTTGTGAAAACATTGCTGCACAGAAACAAATCGTTGTCAATTGGAACTAGAACTCGAACTAAACCTGGACGGCAGGAAAATCCCTAATGAGCTCAGAAACAACGGCAGTGTAAAGCACTGTACTAAAAACAATGTATTACTGAAAACTTTCACAGAAACGTCTTTTTCCTCATCACTAACGATATTATCGCCTGAATTCTGAAACATATCATTGTGCAAAATACGTGGAACAGTTTTACTAACCTGATTCGTTCCAGATTCTTTGGTGTTTTTTTTCTCGACCTGAAACAATTTAAATGAAAATCATGACCCATTCCACTCTGTGAAGGTGGATCACCAGCAAAGCTGTTTAGCACACAACACAGAGTTGACACAGAGAGAGAAAATGATAAATGAAAGGTAGGGAGGTTAACCACGACTGAGCCCGGTTTGCTACCCCAAAATGGGTAAAGGGATAGGGGGACGGAAAGATTAAAAGAACAGAAAGTCCACTGGGGATAACAGTAGGTCACTCTGTCTGGATCACGGACGCTGACTCAATCCGGTATCTTTCAAATATCGCAGCAGCGCTTTTGTGGCCTTTTGTAGCTGCGATATGCTAGGCCATGGTCCCAAGATTTTGTTCAAGGTGAACGGCTTTCCATCTAGCTGATTGAGAGCCGTGCAGAGGTCTTGCCTTTCATCTTCAAAAGATGGGCAGTAGCACAGTAGGTGTTCTATGGTTTCCTCGACACCGCAGGCATTGTACTCGGCGCTATCAGCCATTCCACAGAGGTGACACATAATTTTGAACAAAGGTACGAACTCCTTTACCGTGACTTTTATATGCATTCTCGTGGACGACAGGATCGCCGCCTCGAGGAACCGGAGGAAACTAGACGCACGTGACATTTCGACGGGACCGCCACCACGGCAGAGCGAAAGAGGAGGAAAGGACATAAGCAAGTGCTTGGAACGCCGACATAGAGAGGGCGGTGGGAACGTAGACTTATAGTAAGACATAGCCGACGTGGGTCAAAGTTATTACCTGTTCTTATCAGCTCAATATGGCCGCAGAGAGCTGTCCACTTACCAGTTACGTGCATTTCCGTGAGCTACCACCCGCCGTGCTTGCTCAGTGGCTATGGTGTTAGGCTGCTGAGCACGAGGTTGCGGGATCGAATCCCGGCCACGGCGGCCGCATTTCGATGGGGGCGAAATGCGAAAACACCCGTGTACTTAGATTTATGTGCACGTTAAAGAACCCCAGGCGGTCGAAATTTCCGGAGTCCCCCACTACGGCGTGCCTCATAATCAGAAAGTGGTTTTGGCACGTAAAACCCCATAATTTTTTTTTCCGTGAGCTACCCTTCCAAGCGCCTCATCGCTAAAGGCAGCCCCTGGGCATCACTTATCGCATCGCCATTTATGAGAGCGCAAGCAACGCTTCGCGCATGGCGATACAGCACGTGTTTCCCGGGCACGCACATACGGCCACGCCCGAGTTCCCCGTCCAATGAGAAGTCACGGCATGGCTCCTGGTCTTCGGGATGCGTGAAAGTGTGTTCGGTGTAGAGACGTGGTTCACTGTTGAACAGGCTCCTGTTAACTATTCTTGTGAATTGCGTGGAAGTGCTTTAGCCTTGAGTTTCCGGGCGCCCACAATAGGCCAGTAGCACGATTCGAAGTCTTGTAGCGTTGCGCTATCTTCGTGGGGAAGGCACAACTATCAACAGCAGAGCACGGCCTCAGAGATCTAGAAGCGACGCGCGCCGCCCGATCTCGAAAGCCCTTAGTTGAGCACGACGTGTTCGATATTGTGCTTCCTTTCGCCATATGCCCTGTAGAGCAGATACGGGAACACGAATGCCCTGCAAGACACAATTTAATGCAGTAATTTTAGTTAAAAAAACTCAGTGATATGCGCCGTGTACACAGGCGACGTCTGATGGATAACAATGCAAGTAGCTTATGTTACTTATGCCTTGTGTCCATAGGTGGCAGCAGTATACCGCGATGGGAGCTGCGCAGATTTTGATTCGCACACCGGTTCACACGTTTGTCCAGAATCACACGTGATATAAGGCAGATTAGATATGTCGGCGACAGGCAAGAGCATTTTTCCTCCCCAGCTTAGGCATCGTCACCAAAGCACACAGCGTGGTTTCGGAATCGCTGATCGGTAGGTGCGCACAGCTGCCTGTCTGATGACAGAAGGAATTCGTGATAAGTTGAGAGAAATGGCCATTGCCGAGGAAGGCTATGGCAGCATACGGAGTGACCGTAAACGCATCATTTTGAAAATGGGATATGTAGCTGGAAAAGAGAGGAAGGAGCGAAGCATGGCCAGTCCAAATTTGAAGGCTGAAGGAAGGAAGGAAAGAAACTTTATTTTTCAAAAAGAAAAAGAAGGCGAGTGCGATTGGGCCCTTAGTCCAGAGCGCCACTGGCGCTATCGGCTAGCTGGGCTTGGTCCAGGAGAGCCACTTGGCTCTCCTTTCCCCCGTCTGCAAGCCATGCCTACCACTACCCATTTAACATAAGTGGATGTGCAGTTATGCATGGGCTTGTAGTATGTGAAGGCCTTTCCAGGCACTCCCATGTGATATGTTGTATTGAAGGCTGAACAAATAAAGAATATAGCCACAAGGGTCGAAAAGAACTAGGCAAATGGCCAAGCAAAGAGTGAGGTTATAATGAGCTTATAAGTGTAATTACGACAAAAAAATGTAAAGAAAAGCAGCATGCTCGCTTGAAAGAAAAAAAAAGCAACAAAAAAAGCTGGTGGAACAGGGAGATACGAGAAGAGATCGCGGCACAAGAAAAAGCCTCCAGACAGCAGAGGCAGAACAAAGGTGCAATTGCTGCAGGATGAAGTAGCCAGAAAATGGGAAATACACCGAGAAGAAAGAAATCTATGGTTGAAACAATTGTTGAGGCAAAGATAAAAGGTGAAAGTGAGGTTTGGTTGTCAGAAATGCGTCAGAATAAGAATGCCACACTTAGAATATTTTGGAACAGCATAAACTCATTAGGAAAGAAGTCTGAAACAATGCAGCATATTCAAAACAAAGATGGCAACAAAGTGGAAGGGTGCGCTGATAGAGCCGAAAAATAAACAGCCTAATCTTTCCAAGGCACAGACGAGCTTCTATATGAAAAAAAGGACCATAAAATGGAACCCGATGGAAAGAATGCTGGTTTTCACAAATATAAACTGACAGAAAGCCGAAGAGAACGTTCCTAAGCCAGAAGTCACAGGGCTAGACGAAGTTCCCATTAGGCTGACCAAAGAAATGGAGCCAAAAAGTAAGGAAGAGAAAGCAGTGAAAAAAAAACTGAAAAAATACGAAGCTTTATACAACAGTTGGCGACAAAATAGAAGCAGTTTATTTATAAGGTAAGTGGAAAAAAAAATAGAATTCACTCATACAGACCATCACGACCATTACATCGGCAATATACAGGTTAGTCATGCAGGTATTTAAGTTAAATCCATTCTTGAGAATTTACCAGTCATTGTTAAAGCCTCGTAAAACTGCCGTGCATTTCCCTGCCAGCGTTAATTTTGATACACGTGGCCTTCCGGTTCCCACGTGGGAGCAGCTCACGTCCTGAAGACTCACGATCTCCCGGACTTCAAAAACGTTTAACATACGACACCATCCTTGCGATATACTTCCGATTCCTTCCAGCCCTTATACTATTTTTAAACAATTTGATGCGTTTTTTTCTTGACAATGGCAATTACTTCCACATCGCATTTTCGTCGTCATTGAAACAACGAGCACGTGTGCACTTGATTAAGTTAAAGCCGAAAAGATTTAGAGCTACTTCTTTCATTCGCATGCTTGCTATTTGACACTTCCAGTGAACTAGTTTGCCTTGCGTAACAACGTTTACGATCTTCAAAATAAACTTGTGAATTACCGCCATGCGTGTCCAGACTCACTACGTTTTCCTCATTCGCAGTGTCATTATCGAACGCGAAGGATCCTTCCACTACCTACGAAATAGCACATTCGCAACTTTCAATGCCGTGGATAGGTAAGTATGGTGAGTATTCTTTGATCATCTCTTATCGAGAAAATCGCACTAATCAACCGGCGAGGGCGACTAAAGCAATTCTTTTTATGAGCAAACCCATGTATCTCAGACAGACAAACTAAACAATCCAGCCTATCACTACACATACCAGCATGCCAAAGCGCCACCAAAGCGTGTATCGGATAGATGGATTCATATCTAATTCAAGCACGTATCGGGATTCTACAAGGAGCAACGCCTTGCTAGTCGGCCGACTGACCAATGAGAACGTTGGACATAATAATGGTTTATCTGAACAACCTACTGATCGGCCAATACACCGCGCTGCTTGTGCTGTTCTGGTAGCCGAGCGGGTAAGGTGCTCAGCTCGTAACCGCAACGGTGGTGGTTCGAATCACAGTACGCTGATAGGACGTGCTGCTCAATTTCTCTGTCAAATAGACCTAGGTTTGCTCACATTGTTTCAGCCAGGTCCAACAAGTTCCCTTTGAAACGCTGCTTCGTCACGTACATCAATCTCCACGCACGACCTGACGCCTATTTACACCACAAATCTACAAATGAGCAAAGATTATTTTTGTGGAAAAATGAAAAAACTGTAAGCGTATAGCCTATGAAACTAATTATTCAGGCAGGTCTAATAAATTGTCTTTAAAGTGCCGCTTCGTCACATACATCACACCCGCCGTGGTTGCTCAGTGGCTATGGTGTTGGGCTGCTGAGCACGAGGTCGCGGGATCAAATCCCGGCCATGGCGGCCGCATTTCGAGGGGGGCGAAAACACCCGTGTACTTAGATTTAGGGGCACGTTAAACAACCCCAGCTGGTCGAGGTATCCGGAGCCCTCCACTACGGCGTGCCTCATAATCAGAAAGTGGTTCTGGCACGTAAAACCCCATATATTTATTTTTTTCACATACATCAATTCCCACGCACCCGCAGACAAGTTTTAACGCGCCCAATCAACGAATGAGCCCAGAACAATTTTCCCGGAAAAATGAAAAAAAGTAAGCCTATAGCCCATGAAAATAATTATTCAGGCAGGTCTAATAAATTGTCTCTAAAACAACGGTACGTCGTATATATCAATTCCCACGCATGCGCAGACCCATATTAACGCGCCCAGTCAACGAATGAGCCCAGAATATTTTTCCCGGAAAAATGAAAAAACGGTAAGCCTATAGCCCATGAAAATAATTATTCAGGCAGGTCTGATAAATTGTCTCTAAAGCACCGGTACGTCATATATATCAATTCCCACGCAAGCGCAGACCTGTATAAACGCACCCAGTCAACGAATGAGCCTAGAAAAATTTTCCCGGAAAAATGAAAACACGGTAAGCCCGGAAATAATAGCCCATGAAAATAGCCCATGAAAATAATTATTCAGGCAGGTTTAATAAATTGTCTCTAAAGCACCGGGACGTCATATATATCAATTCCCACGCATGCGCAGACCCATATTAACGCGCCCAGTCAACGAATGAGCCCAGAACAATTTTCCCGGAAAAATGAAAAAACGGTAAGCCTATAGCCCATGAAAATAATTATTCAGGCAGGTCTAATAAATTGTCTCTAAAGCACCGGTACGTCATATATATCAATTCCCACGCACGCGCAGACCCGTATAAACGCACCCAGTCAACGAATGAGCCTAGAAAAATTTTCCCGGAAAAATGAAAAAACGGTAAGCCTATAGCCCATGAAAATAATTATTCAGGCAGGTCTAATAATGTGTCATTAAAGCACCGGTACGTCATGTATATCAATTCCCACGCACCGCGCAGACCCATATTAACGCGCCCAGTCAACGCATGAGCCTAGAAAAATTTTCCCGGAAAGATGAAAAAACGGTAAGCCTATAGCCCATGAAAATAATTATTCAGGCAGGTCCGATAAATTGTCTCTAATGCACCGGTACGTCATATATATCAATTCCCACGCACGCGCAGACCTGTATGAACGCACCCAGTCAACGAATGAGCCTAGAAAAATTTTCCCGGAAAAATGAAAAAACGGTAAGCCTATAGCCCATGAAAATAATTATTCAGGCAGGTCTAATAAATTGTCTCTAAAGCACCGGTACGTCATATATATCAATTCCCACGCACGCGCAGACCCCTATTAACACGCCCAGTCAACGAATGAGCCCAGAATAATTTTCCCGGAAAAATGAAAAAAACGGTAAGCCTATAGCCCATGAAAATAATTATTCAGGCAGGTCCGATAAATTGTCTCTAATGCACCGGTACGTCATATATATCAATTACCACGCATGCGCAGACCCATATAAACGCGCCCAGTCAACGAATGAGCCCAGAACAATTTTCCCGGAAAAATGAAAAAACGGTAAGCCTATAGCCCATGAAAATAATTATTCAGGCAGGTCTAATAAATTGTCTCTAAAGAACAGGTACGTCATATATATCAATTCCCACGCACACGCAGAGCCCTATTAACGCGCCCAGTCAACGCATGAGCCCAGAAAAATTTTCCCTGAAAAATGAAAAAACGGTAAGCCTATAGCCCATGAAAATAATTATTCAGGCAGGTCTAATAAATTGTCCTTAAACACCGGTACGTCATATATATCAATTCCCACGCACGCGCAGACTCCTATTAACGCGCCCAGTCAACGCATGAGCCCAGAAAAAATTTCCCGGAAAAATGAAAAAACGGTAAGCCTATCGCCCATGAAAATAATTATTCAGGCAGGTCTAATAAATTGTCCTTAAACACCGGTACGTCATATATATCAATTCCCACGCACGCGCAGAGCCCTATTAACGCGCCCAGTCAACGCATGAGCCCAGAAAAAATTTCCCGGAAAAATGAAAAAATGGTAAGCCTATAGCCCATGAAAATAATTATTCAGGCAGGTCTAATAAATTGTCCTTAAACACCGGTACGTCATATATATCAATTCCCACGCACGCGCAGACCCGTATTAACGCGCCCAGTCAACGCATGAGCCCAGAAAAATTTTCCCTGAAAAATGAAAAAACGGTAAGCCTATAGCCCATGAAAATAATTATTCAGGTAGGTATAATAAATTGTCCTTAAACACCGGTACGTCATATATATCAATTCCCACGCACACGCAGACCCGTATTAACACGCCCAGTCAACGAATGAGCCCAGAAAAAATTTCCCGGAAAAATAAAAAAACGGTAAGCCTATAGCCCATGAAAATAATTATTCAGGCAGGTCTAATAAATTGTCCTTAAACACTGGTACGTCATATATATCAATTCCCACGCACGCTCAGACCCCTATTAACACGCCCAGTCAACGAATGAGCCCAGAAAAATTTTCCCTGAAAAATGAAAAAACGGTAAGCCTATAGCCCATGAAAATAATTATTCAGGCAGGTCTAATAAATTGTCCTTAAACACCGGTATGTCATATATATCAATTCCCACGCACGCGCAGACCCGTATTAACGCGCCCAGTCAACGCATGAGCCCAGAAAAAATTTCCCGGAAAAATGAAAAAACGGTAAGCCTATAGCCCATGAAAATAATTATTCAGGCAGGTCTAATAAATTGTCCTTAAACACTGGTACGTCATATATATCAATTCCCACGCACGCTCAGACCCCTATTAACGCGCCCAGTCAACGCATGAGCCCAGAAAAAATTTCCCGGAAAAATTAAAAAACGGTAAGCCTATAGCCCATGAAAATAATTATTCAGGAAGGTCTAATAAATTGACTTTAAACACCGGTACGTCATGTATATCAATTCCCACGCACGCGCAGACCCGTATTAACGCACCCAGTCAACGAATGAGCCCAGAATAATTGTCCCGGAAAAATGAAAAAATGGTAAGCCTATAGCCCATGAAAATAATTATTCAGGCAGGTCTAATAAATTGTCCTTAAACACCGGTACGTCATATATATCAATTCCCACGCACGTGCAGACCCGTATAAACGCACCCAGTCAAAGAATGAGCCTAGAAAAATTTTCCCGGAAAAATGAAAAAACGGTAAGCCTATAGCCCATGAAAATAATTATTCAGGCAGGTCTAATAAATTGTCCTTAAACACCGGTACGTCATATATATCAATTCCCACGCACGCGCAGACCCATATTAACGCGCCCAGTCAACGAATGAGCCCAGAACAATTTTCCCGGAAAAATGAAAAAACGGTAAGCCTATAGCCCATGAAAATAATTATTCAGGCAGGTCTAATAAATTGTCTCTAAAGAACAGGTACGTCATATATATCAATTCCCACGCACGCGCAGACCCGTATAAACGCACCCAGTCAACGAATGAGCCTAGAAAAATTTTCCCGGAAAAATGAAAAAACGGTAAGCCTATAGCCCATGAAAATAATTATTCAGGCAGGTCTAATAAATTGTCTCTAAAGCACCGGTACGTCATATATATCAATTCCCACGCACGCGCAGACCCCTATAGCGCCCAATCAACGCATGAGCCCAGAAAAAATTTCCCGGAAAAATGAAAAAACGGTAAGCCTATAGCCCATGAAAATAATTATTCAGGCAGGTCTAATAAATTGTCTTTAAAGCACCGGTACCTCATGTATATCAAATTCCACTCACGCGCAGACCCCTATTAACGCGCCCAGTCAACGAATGAGCCCAGAACAATTTTCCCGGAAAAATGAAAAAACGGTAAGCCTATAGCCCATGAAAATAATTATTCAGGCAGGTCTAATAAATTGTCTCTAAAGCACCGGTACGTCATATATATCAATTCCCACGCACGCGCAGACCCCTATAACGCGCCCAGTCAACGCATGAGCCCAGAAAAAATTTCCCGGAAAAATGAAAAAACGGTAAGCCTATAGCCCATGAAAATAATTATTCAGGCAGGTCTAATAAATTGTCTCTAAAGCGCCGGTACGTCTTATATATCAATTCCCACGCACGCGCAGAGCCCTATTAACGCGCCCAGTCAAGGCATGAGCCCAGAAAAAATTTCCCGGAAAAATGAAAAAATGGTAAGCCTATAGCACATGAAAATAATTATTCAGGCAGGTCTAATAAATTGTCTCTAAAGCGCCGGTACGTCATATATATCAATTCCCACGCACGCGCAGAGCCCTATTAACGCGCCCAGTCAACGCATGAGCCCAGAAAAAATTTCCCGGAAAAATGAAAAAACGGTAAGCCTATAGCCCATGAAAATAATTATTCAGGCAGGTCTAATAAATTGTCTCTAAAGCGCCGGTACGTCATATATATCAATTCCCACGCACGCGCAGAGCCCTATTAACGCGCCCAGTCAACGCATGAGCCCAGAAAAATTTTCCCTGAAAAAAGAAAAAACGGTAAGCCTATAGCCCATGAAAATAATTATTCAGGCAGGTCTAATAAATTGTCCTTAAACACCGGTACGTCATATATATCAATTCCCACGCACGCGCAGACCCGTATTAACGCGCCCAGTCAACGCATGAGCCCAGAAAAATTTTCCCTGAAAAATGAAAAAACGGTAAGCCTATAGCCCATGAAAATAATTATTCAGGCAGGTCTAATAAATTGTCCTTAAACACCGGTACGTCATATATATCAATTCCCACGCACGCGCAGACCCGTATTAACGCGCCCAGTCAACGCATGAGCCCAGAAAAAATTTCCCGAAAAATGAAAAAATGGTAAGCCTATAGCCCATGAAAATAATTATTCAGGCAGGTCTAATAAATTGTCTCGAAAGCACCGGTACGTTATATATATCAATTCCCACGCACGCGCAGACCCCTATTAACACGCCCAGTCAACGAATGAGCCTAGAAAAAATTTCCCGGAAAAATGAAAAAACGGTAAGCCTATAGCCCATGAAAATAATTATTCAGGCAGGTCTAATAAATTGTCCTTAAACACCTGTACGTCATATATATCAATTCCCACGCACGCGCAGAGCCCTATTAACGCGCCCAGTCAACGCATGAGCCCAGAAAAATTTTCCCTGAAAAATGAAAAAACGGTAAGCCTATAGCCCATGAAAATAATTATTCAGGCAGGTCTAATAAATTGTCCTTAAACACCGGTACGTCATATATATCAATTCCCACGCACGCGCAGAGCCCTATTAACGCGCCCAGTCAACGCATGAGCCCAGAAAAAATTTCCCGGAAAAATGAAAAATTGGTAAGCCTACAGCCCATGAAAATAATTATTCAGGCAGGTCAAATAAATTGTCTCTAAAGCACCGGTACGTCATATATATCAATTCCCACGCACGCGCAGACCCGTATAAACGCGCCCAGTCAACGCATGAGCCCAGAAAAATTTTCCCGGGAAAATGAAAAAACGGTAAGCCTATAGCCCATGAAAATAATTATTCAGGCAGGTCTAATAAATTGTCTCTAAAGCACCGGTACGTCATATATATCAATTCCCACGCACGCGCAGACCCGTATAAACGCACGCAGTCAACGAATGAGCCTAGAAAAATTTTCCCGGAAAAATGAAAAAACGGTAAGCCTATAGCCCATGAAAATAATTATTCAGGCAGGTCTAATAAATTGTCTTTAAACACCGGTACGTCATGTATATTAATTCCCACGCACGCGCAGACCCCTATTAACGCGCCCAGTCAACGCATGAGCCCAGAAAAAATTTCCCGGAAAAATGAAAAAATGGTAAGCATACTGCCCATGAAAATAATTATTCAGGCAGGTCTAATAAATTGTCTCTAAAGCACCGGTACGTCATATATATAATTCCAACGCACGCGCAGACCCCTATTAACGCGCCCAGTCAACGCATGAGCCCAGAAAAAATTTCCCGGAAAAATGAAAAAATGGTAAGCCTACATCCCATGAAAATAATTATTCAGGCAGGTCTAATAAATTGTCTCTAATGCACCGGTACGTCATATATATTAATTCCCACGCACGCGCAGACCCCTATTAACGCGCCCAGTCAACGCATGAGCCCAGAAAAAATTTCCCGGAAAAATGAAAAAATGGTAAGCCTACAGCCCATGAAAATAATTATTCAGGAAGGTCTAATAAATTGTCTCTAAAGCGCCGGTACGTCATATATATCAATTCCCACGCACGCGCAGACCCCTAATAACGCGCCCAGTCAACGCATGAGCCGAGAAAAAATTTCCCGGAAAAATGAAAAAACGGTAAGCCTATAGCCCATGAAAATAATTATTCAGGCAGGTCTAATAAATTGTCTTTAAACACCGGTACGTCATGTATATCAATTCCCACGCACGCGCTGACCCCTATTAACGCGCCCAGTCAACGCATGAGCCCAGAAAAAATTTCCCGGAAAAATGAAAAAATGGTAAGCCTATAGCACATGAAAATAATTATTCAGGCAGGTCTAATAAATTGTCTCTAAAGCGCCGGTACGTCATATATATCAATTCCCACGCACGCGCAGAGCCCTATTAACGCGCCCAGTCAACGCATGAGCCCAGAAAAAATTTCCCGGAAAAATGAAAAAATGGTAAGCCTATAGCCCATGAAAATAATTATTCAGGCAGGTCTAATAAATTGTCTCTAAAGCGCCGGTACGTCATATATATCAATTCCCACGCACGCGCAGAGCCCTATTAACGCGCCCAGTCAACGCATGAGCCCAGAAAAAATTTCCCGGAAAAATGAAAAAACGGTAAGCCTATAGCCCATGAAAATAATTATTCAGGCAGGTCTAATAAATTGTCTCTAAAGCGCCGGTACGTCATATATATGAATTCCCACGCACGCGCAGAGCCCTATTAACGCGCCCAGTCAACGCATGAGCCCAGAAAAATTTTCCCTGAAAAAAGAAAAAACGGTAAGCCTATAGCCCATGAAAATAATTATTCAGGCAGGTCTAATAAATTGTCCTTAAACACCGGTACGTCATATATATCAATTCCCACGCACGCGCAGACCCGTATTAACGCGCCCAGTCAACGCATGAGCCCAGAAAAAATTTCCCGGAAAAATGAAAAAATGGTAAGCCTATAGCCCATGAAAATAATTATTCAGGCAGGTCTAATAAATTGTCTCTAAAGCACCGGTACGTTATATATATCAATTCCCACGCACGCGCAGACCCCTATTAACACGCCCAGTCAACGAATGAGCCGAGAAAAAATTTCCCGGAAAAATGAAAAAACGGTAAGCCTATAGCCCATGAAAATAATCATTCAGGCAGGTCTAATAAATTGTCCTTAAACACCGGTACGTCATATATATCAATTCCCACGCACGCGCAGAGCCCTATTAACGCGCCCAGTCAACGCATGAGCCCAGAAAAATTTTCCCTGAAAAATGAAAAAACGGTAAGCCTATAGCCTATGAAAATAATTATTCAGGCAGGTCTAATAAATTGTCCTTAAACACCGGTACGTTATATATATCAATTCCCACGCACGCGCAGAGCCCTATTAACGCGCCCAGTCAACGCATGAGCCCAGAAAAATTTTCCCTGAAAAATGAAAAAACGGTAAGCCTATAGCCCATTAAATTCATTATTCAGGCAGGTCTAATAAATTGTCTCTAAAGCGCCGGTACGTCATATATATCAATTCCCACGCACGCGCAGAGCCCTATTAACGCGCCCAGTCAACGCATGAGCCCAGAAAAATTTTCCCTGAAAAATGAAAAAACGGTAAGCTTATAGCAAATTAAAATCATTATTCACGCAGGTCTAATAAATTGTCCTTAAACACCGGTACGTCATATATATCAATTCCCACGCACGCGCAGAGCCCTATTAACGCGCCCAGTCAACGCATGAGCCCAGAAAAAATTTCCCGGAAAAATGAAAAAACGGTAAGCCTATAGCCCATGAAAATAATTATTCAGGCAGGTTTAATAAATTGTCTCTAAAGCACCGGTACGTCATATATATCAATTCCCACGCATGCGCAGACCCATATAAACGCGCCCAGTCAACGAATGAGCCCAGAACAATTTTTCCGGAAAAATGAAAAAACGGTAAGACCTGCCCATGAAAATAATTATTCAGGCAGGTCTAATAAATTGTCTTTAAACACCGGTACGTCATGTATATCAATTCCCACGCACGCGCAGAACCCTATTAACGCGCCCAGTCAACGCATGAGCCCAGAAAAAATTTCCCGGAAAAATGAAAAAATGGTAAGCCTATAGCCCATGAAAATAATTATTCAGGCAGGTCTAATAAATTGTCTCTAAAGCGCCTGTACGTCATATATATCAATTCCCACGCACGCGCAGAGCCCTATTAACGCGCCCAGTCAACGCATGAGCCCAGAAAAAATTTCCCGGAAAAATGAAAAAATAGTAAGCCTATAGCCCATGAAAATAATTATTCAGGCAGGTCTAATAAATTGTCTCTAAAGCACCGGTACGTTATATATATCAATTCCCACGCACGCGCAGACCCCTATTAACGCGCCCAGTCAACGCATGAGCCCAGAAAAAATTTCCCGGAAAAATGAAAAAACGGTAAGCCTATAGCCCATGAAAATAATAACTCAGGCAGGTCTAATAAATTGTCTCTAAAGCACCGGTACGTCATATATATCAATTCCCACGCACGCGCAGACCCCTATTAACGCGCCCAGTCAACGCATGAGCCCAGAAAAAATTTCCCTGAAAAATGAAAAAAACGGTAAGCCTATAGCCCATGAAAATACTTATTTAGGCAGGTCTAATAAATTGTCCTTAAACACCGGTACGTCATATATATCAATTCCCACGCACGCGCAGACCCCTATTAACACGCCCAGTCGACGAATGAGCCCAGAATAATTTTCCCGGAAAAATGAAAAAAAACGGTCAGCCTATAGCCCATGAAAATAATTATTCAGGCAGGTCCGATAAATTGTCTCTAATGCACCGGTACGTCATATATATCAATTCCCACGCACGCGCAGACCTGTATGAACGCACCCAGTCAACGAATGAGCCTAGAAAAATTTTCCCGGAAAAATGAAAAAAACGGTAAGCCTATAGCCCATGAAAATAATTATTCAGGCAGGTTTATTAAATTGTCTCTAAAGCACCGGTACGTCATATATATCAATTACCACGCATGCGCAGACCCATATAAACGCGCCCAGTCAACGAATGAGCCCAGAACAATTTTCCCGGAAAAATGAAAAAACGGTAAGCCTATAGCCCATGAAAATAATTATTCAGGCAGGTTTAATAAATTGTCTCTAAAGCACCGGTACGTCATATATATCAATTCCCACGCACGCGCAGAACCCTATTAACGCGCCCAGTCAACGCATGAGCCCAGAAAAATTTTCCCTGAAAAATGAAATTTCATGAGCCCATGAAAATAATTATTCAGGCAGGTCTAATAAATTGTCCTTAAACACCGGTACGTCATATATATCAATTCACACGCACGCGCAGAGCCCTATTAACGCGCCCAGTCAACGCATGAGCCCAGAAAAAATTTCCCGGAAAAATGAAAAAACGGTAAGCCTATAGCCCATGAAAATAATTATTCAGGCAGGTTTAATAAATTGTCTCTAAAGCACCGGTACGTCATATATATCAATTCCCACGCATGCGCAGACCCATATAAACGCGCCCAGTCAACGAATGAGCCCAGAACAATTTTTCCGGAAAAATGAAAAAACGGTAAGCCTATAGCCCATGAAAATAATTATTCAGGCAGGTCTAATAAATTGTCTTTAAACACCGGTACGTCATGTATATCAATTCCCACGCACGCGCAGACCCCTATTAACGCGCCCAGTCAACGCATGAGCCCAGAAAAAATTTCCCGGAAAAATGAAAAAATGGTAAGCCTATAGCCCATGAAAATAATTATTCAGGCAGGTCTAATAAATTGTCTCTAAAGCGCCTGTACGTCATATATATCAATTCCCACGCACGCGCAGAGCCCTATTAACGCGCCCAGTCAACGCATGAGCCCAGAAAAAATTTCCCGGAAAAATGAAAAAATGGTAAGCCTATAGCCCATGAAAATAATTATTCAGGCAGGTCTAATAAATTGTCTCTAAAGCACCGGTACGTTATATATATCAATTCCCACGCATGCGCAGACCCCTATTAACGCGCCCAGTCAACGCATGAGCCCAGAAAAAATTTCCCGGAAAAATGAAAAAACGGTAAGCCTATAGCCCATGAAAATAATAACTCAGGCAGGTCTAATAAATTGTCTCTAAAGCACCGGTACGTCATATATATCAATTCCCACGCACGCGCAGACCCCTATTAACGCGCCCAGTCAACGCATGAGCCCAGAAAAAATTTCCCTGAAAAATGAAAAAAACGGTAAGCCTATAGCCCATGAAAATACTTATTCAGGCAGGTCTAATAAATTGTCCTTAAACACCGGTACGTCATATATATCAATTCCCACGCACGCGCAGACCCCTATTAACACGCCCAGTCGACGAATGAGCCCAGAATAATTTTCCCGGAAAAATGAAAAAAAACGGTCAGCCTATAGCCCATGAAAATAATTATTCAGGCAGGTCCGATAAATTGTCTCTAATGCACCGGTACGTCATATATATCAATTCCCACGCACGCGCAGACCTGTATGAACGCACCCAGTCAACGAATGAGCCTCGAAAAATTTTCCCGGAAAAATGAAAAAAACGGTAAGCCTATAGCCCATGAAAATAATTATTCAGGCAGGTTTAATAAATTGTCTCTAAAGCACCGGTACGTCATATATATCAATTACCACGCATGCGCAGACCCATATAAACGCGCCCAGTCAACGAATGAGCCCAGAACAATTTTCCCGGAAAAATGAAAAAACGGTAAGCCTATAGCCCATGAAAATAATTATTCAGGCAGGTCTAATAAATTGTCTCTAAAGAACAGGTACGTCATATATATCAATTCCCACGCACGCGCAGAGCCCTATTAACGTGCCCAGTCAACGCATGAGCCCAGAAAAATTTTCCCTGAAAAATGAAAAAACGGTAAGCCTATAGCCCATGAAAATAATTATTCAGGCAGGTCTAATAAATTGTCCTTAAACACCGGTACGTCATATATATCAATTCCCACGCACGCGCAGACCCCTATTAACGCGCCCAGTCAACGCATGAGCCCAGAAATATTTCCCGGAAAAATGAAAAAACGGTAAGCCTATAGCCCATGAAAATAATTATTCAGGCAGGTCTAATAAATTGTCTCTAAAGAACAGGTACGTCATATATATCAATTCCCACGCACGCGCAGAGCCCTATTAACGCGCCCAGTCAACGCATGAGCCCAGAAAAATTTTCCCTGAAAAATGAAAAAACGGTAAGCCTATAGCCCATGAAAATAATTATTCAGGCAGGTCTAATAAATTGTCCTTAAACACCGGTACGTCATATATATCAATTCCCACGCACGCGCAGACCCCTATTAACGCGCCCAGTCAACGCATGAGCCCAGAAAAAGTTTCCCGGAAAAATGAAAAAAAACGGTAAGCCTATAGCCCATGAAAATAATTATTCAGGCAGGTCTAATAAATTGTCCTTAAACACCGGTACGTCATATATATCAATTCCCACGCACGCGCAGACCCCTATTAACGCGCCCAGTCAACGCATGAGCCCAGAAAAAATTTCCCGGAAAAATGAAAAAACGGTAAGCCTATAGCCCATGAAAATAATTATTCAGGCAGGTCTAATAAATTGTCTCTAAAAACAGGTACGTCATATATATCAATTCCCACGCACGCGCAGAGCCCTATTAACGCGCCCAGTCAACGCATGAGCCCAGAAAAATTTTCCCTGAAAAATGAAATTTCATGAGCCCATGAAAATAATTATTCAGGCAGGTCTAATAAATTGTCCTTAAACACCGGTACGTCATATATATCAATTCCCATGCACGCGCAGACCCATATAAACGCGCCCAGTCAACGAATGAGCCCAGAACAATTTTCCCGGAAAAATGAAAAAACGCTAAGCCTATAGCCCATGAAAATAATTATTCAGGCAGGTCTAATAAAGTGTCTTTAAAGCACCGGTACGTCATATATATCAATTCCCACGCACGCGCAGACCCCTATTAACACGCCCAGTCAACGAATGAGCCCAGAATAATTTTCCCGGAAAAATGAAAAAAACGGTAAGCCTATAGCCCATGAAAATAATTATTCAGGCAGGTCCGATAAATTGACTCTAATGCACCGGTACGTCATATATTTCAATTCCCACGCACGCGCAGACTTGTATGAACGCACCCAGTCAACGAATGAGCCTAGAAAAATTTTCCCGGAAAAATGAAAAAACGGTAAGCCTATAGCCCATGAAAATAATTATTCAGGCAGGTTTAATAAATTGTCTCTAAAGCACCGGTACGTCATATATATCAATTCCCACGCACGCGCAGAACCCTATTAACGCGCCCAGTCAACGCATGAGCCCAGAAAAATTTTCCCTGAAAAATGAAATTTCATGAGCCCACGAAAATAATTATTCAGGCAGGTCTAATAAATTGTCCTTAAACACCGGTACGTCATATATATCAATTCCCACGCACGCGCAGACCCGTATTAACGCGCCCAGTCAACGCATGAGCCCAGAAAAAATTTCCCGGAAAAATGAAAAAATGGTAAGCCTATAGCCCATGAAAATAATTATTCAGGCAGGTCTAATAAATTGTCTCTAAAGCACCGGTACGTTATATATATCAATTCCCACGCACGCGCAGACCCCTATTAACGCGCCCAGTCAACGCATGAGCCCAGAAAAAATTTCCCGGAAAAATGAAAAAACGGTAAGCCTATAGCCCATGAAAATAATTATTCAGGCAGGTCTAATAAATTGTCTCTAAAGCACCGGTACGTCATATATATCAATTCCCACGCACGCGCAGACCCCTATTAACGCGCCCAGTCAACGCATGAGCCCAGAAAAAATTTCCCTGAAAAATGAAAAAAACGGTAAGCCTATAGCCCATGAAAATACTTATTCAGGCAGGTTTAATAAATTGTCCTTAAACACCGGTACGTCATATATATCAATTCCCACGCACGCGCAGACCCCTATTAACGCGCCCAGTCAACGAATGAGCCCAGAATAATTTTCCAGGAAAAATGAAAAAAAACGGTAAGCCTATAGCCCATGAAAATAATTATTCAGGCAGGTCCGATAAATTGTCTCTAATGCACCGGTACGTCATATATATCAATTCCCACGCACGCGCAGACCTGTATGAACGCACCCAGTCAACGAATGAGCCTAGAAAAATTTTCCCGGAAAAATGAAAAAACGGTAAGCCTATAGCCCATGAAAATAATTATTCAGGCAGGTTTAATAAATTGTCTGTAAAGCACCGGTACGTCATATATATCAATTCCCACGCATGCGCAGACCCATATAAACGCGCCCAGTCAACGAATGAGCCCAGAACAATTTTCCCGGAAAAATGAAAAAACGGTAAGCCTATAGCCCATGAAAATAATTATTCAGGCAGGTCTAATAAATTGTCTCTAAAGAACAGGTACGTCATATATATCAATTCCCACGCACGCGCAGAGCCCTATTAACGCGCCCAGTCAACGCATGAGCCCAGAAAAAATTTCCCGGAAAAATGAAAAAATGGTAAGCCTATAGCCCATGAAAATAATTATTCAGGAAGGTCTAATAAATTGTCTTTAAACACCGGTACGTCATGTATATCAATTCCCACGCACGCGCAGACCCGTATTAACGCACCCAGTCAACGAATGAGCCCAGAAAAAATTTCCCGGAAAAATGAAAAAAACGGTAAGCCTATAGCCCATGAAAATAATTATTCAGGCAGGTCTAATAAATTGTCCTTAAACACCGGTACGTCATGTATATCAATTCCCACGCACGCGCAGACCCCTATTAACACGCCCAGTCAACGAATGAGCCCAGAATAATTTTCCCGGAAAAATGAAAAAAACGGTAAGCCTATAGCCCATGAAAATAATTATTCAGGCAGGTCTAATAAATTGTCCTTAAACACCGGTACGTCATGTATATCAATTCCCACGCACGCGCAGACCCCTATTAACGCACCCAGTCAACGCATGCGCCCAGAAAAAATTTCCCGGAAAAATGAAAAAATGGTAAGCCCATGAAAATAATTATTCAGGAAGGTCTAATAAATTGTCTTTAAACACCGGTACGTCATGTATATCAATTCCCACGCACGCGCAGACCCGTATTAACGCACCCAGTCAACGAATGAGCCCAGAATAATTGTCCCGGAAAAATGAAAAAACGGTAAGCCTATAGCCCATGAAAATAATTATTCAGGCAGGTCTAATAAATTGTCCTTAAACACCGGTACGTCATGTATATCAATTCCCACGCACGCGCAGACCCCTATTAACACGCCCAGTCAACGAATGAGCCCAGAATATTTTTCCCGGAAAAATGAAAAAAACGGTAAGCCTATAGCCCATGAAAATAATTATTCAGGCAGGTCTAATAAATTGTCTTTAAACACCGGTACGTCATGTATATCAATTCCCACGCACGCGCAGACCCGTATTAACGCACCCAGTCAACGAATGAGCCCAGAATAATTGTCCCGGAAAAATGAAAAAATGGTAAGCCTATAGCCCATGAAAATAATTATTCAGGCAGGTCTAATAAATTGTCCTTAAACACCGGTACGTCATATATATCAATTCCCACGCACGCGCAGACCCCTATTAACCCGCCCAGTCAACGCATGCACCCAGAAAAAATTTCCCGGAAAAATGAAAAAATGGTAAGCCTATAGCCCATGAAAATAATTATTCAGGCAGGTCTAATAAATTGTCTCTAAAGCACCGGTACGTCATATATATCAATTCCCACGCACGCGCAGACCCCTATTAACGCGCCCAGTCAACGCATGAGCCGAGAAAAAATTTCCCTGAAAAATGAAAAAACGGTAAGCCTATAGCCCATGAAAATAATTATTCAGGCAGGTCTAATAAATTGTCCTTAAACACCGGTACGTCATATATATCAATTCCCACGCACGCGCAGACCCCTATTAACACGCCTAGTCAACGAATGAGCCCAGAATAATTTTCCCGGAAAAATGAAAAAAACGGTAAGCCTATAGCCCATGAAAATAATTATTCAGGCAGGTCTAATAAATTGTCCTTAAACACCGGTACGTCATATATATCAATTCCCACGCACGCGCAGACCCCTATTAACGCGCCCAGTCAACGCATGAGCCGAGAAAAAATTTCCCGGAAAAATGAAAAAATGGTAAGCCTATAGCCCATGAAAATAATTATTCAGGCAGGTCAAATAAATTGTCTCTAAAGCACCGGTACGTCATATATATCAATTCCCACGCACGCGCAGACCCGTATAAACGCACCCAGTCAACGAATGAGCCTAGAAAAATTTTCCCGGAAAAATGAAAAAACGGTAAGCCTATAGCCCATGAAAATAATTATTCAGGCAGGTCTAATAAAGTGTCTTTAAAGCACCGGTACCTCATATATATCAAATTCCACTCACGCGCAGACCCCTATTAACGCGCCCAGTCAACGAATGAGCCCAGAAAAATTTTCCCGGAAAAATGAAAAAACGGTAAGCCTATAGCCCATGAAAATAATTATTCAGGCAGGTCTAATAAATTGTCTGTAAAGCACCGGTACGTCATATATTTCAATTCCCACTCACGCGCAGACCCCTATAACGCGCCCAGTCAACGCATGAGCCCAGAAAAAATTTCCCGGAAAAATGAAAAAACGGTAAGCCTATAGCCCATGAAAATAATTATTCAGGCAGGTCTAATAAATTGTCTCTAAAGCACCGGTACGTCATATATATCAATTCCCACGCACGCGCAGACCCCTATTAACGCGCCCAGTCAACGAATGAGCCCAGAATAATTTTCCCGGAAAAATGAAAAAAAACGGTAAGCCTATAGCCCATGAAAATAATTATTCAGGCAGGTCCGATAAATTGTCTCTAATGCACCGGTACGTCATATATATCAATTCCCACGCACGCGCAGACCTGTATGAACGCACCCAGTCAAAGAATGAGCCTAGAAAAATTTTCCCGGAAAAATGAAAAAACGGTAAGCCTATAGCCCATGAAAATAATTATTCAGGCAGGTCTAATAAATTGTCCTTAAACACCGGTACGTCATATATATCAATTCCCACGCACGCGCAGACCCCTATTAACGCGCCCAGTCAACGCATGAGCCCAGAAAAAATTTCCCGGAAAAATGAAAAAACGGTAAGCCTATAGCCCATGAAAATAATTATTCAGGCAGGTCTAATAAATTGTCCTTAAACACCGGTACGTCATATATATCAATTCCCACGCACGCGCAGAGCCCTATTAACGCGCCCAGTCAACGCATGAGCCCAGAAAAAATTTCCCGGAAAAATGAAAAAATGGTAAGCCTATAGCCCATGAAAATAATTATTCAGGCAGGTCTAATAAATTGTCCTTAAACACCGGTACGTCATATATATCAATTCCCACGAACGCGCAGACCCGTATTAACGCGCCCAGTCAACGCATGAGCCCAGAAAAATTTTCCCTGAAAAATGAAAAAAACGGTAAGCCTATAGCCCATGAAAATAATTATTCAGGCAGGTCTAATAAATTGTCCTTAAACACCGGTACGTCATATATATCAATTCCCACGCACGCGCAGACCCGTATTAACACGCCCAGTCAACGAATGAGCCCAGAAAAAATTTCCCGGAAAAATGAAAAAATGGTAAGCCTATAGCCCATGAAAATAATTATTCAGGCAGGTCTAATAAATTGTCCTTAAACACCGGTACGTTATATATATCAATTCCCACGGACGCGCAGACCCGTATTAACGCGCCCAGTCAACGCATGAGCCCAGAAAAATTTTCCCTGAAAAATGAAAAAACGGTAAGCCTATAGCCCATGAAAATAATTATTCAGGCAGGTCTAATAAATTGTCCTTAAACACCGGTACGTCATATATATCAATTCCCACGCACGCGCAGAGCCGTATTAACGCACCCAGTCAACGAATGAGCCCAGAATAATTGTCCCGGAAAAATGAAAAAATGGTAAGCCTATAGCCCATGAAAATAATTATTCAGGCAGGTCTAATAAATTGTCCTTAAACACCGGTACGTCATATATATCAATTCCCACGCACGCGCAGACCCGTATTAACACGCCCAGTCAACGAATGAGCCCAGAAAAAATTTCCCGGAAAAATGAAAAAATGGTAAGCCTATAGCCCATGAAAATAATTATTCAGGCAGGTCTAATAAATTGTCCTTAAACACCGGTACGTCATGTATATCAATTCCCACGCACGCGCAGACCCCTATTAACACGCCCAGTCAACGAATGAGCCCAGAATATTTTTCCCGGAAAAATGAAAAAAACGGTAAGCCTATAGCCCATGAAAATAATTATTCAGGCAGGTCTAATAAATTGTCTTTAAACACCGGTACGTCATGTATATCAATTCCCACGCACGCGCAGACCCGTATTAACGCACCCAGTCAACGAATGAGCCCAGAATAATTGTCCCGGAAAAATGAAAAAATGGTAAGCCTATAGCCCATGAAAATAATTATTCAGGCAGGTCTAATAAATTGTCATTAAACACCGGTACGTCATATATATCAATTCCCACGAACGCGCAGACCCGTATTAAAGCGCCCAGTCAACGCATGAGCCCAGAAAAATTTTCCCTGAAAAATGAAAAAAACGGTAAGCCTATAGCCCATGAAAATAATTATTCAGGCAGGTCTAATAAATTGTCCTTAAACACCGGTACGTCATATATATCAATTCCCACGCACGCGCAGACCCGTATTAACACGCCCAGTCAACGAATGAGCCCAGAAAAAATTTCCCGGAAAAATGAAAAAATGGTAAGCCTATAGCCCATGAAAATAATTATTCAGGCAGGTCAAATAAATTGTCTCTAAAGCACCGGTACGTCATATATATCAATTCCCACGCACGCGCAGACCCGTATAAACGCACCCAGTCAACGAATGAGCCTAGAAAAATTTTCCCGGAAAAATGAAAAAACGGTAAGCCTATAGCCCATGAAAATAATTATTCAGGCAGGTCTAATAAAGTGTCTTTAAAGCACCGGTACCTCATATATATCAAATTCCACTCACGCGCAGACCCCTATTAACGCGCCCAGTCAACGAATGAGCCCAGAAAAATTTTCCCGGAAAAATGAAAAAACGGTAAGCCTATAGCCCATGAAAATAATTATTCAGGCAGGTCTAATAAATTGTCTGTAAAGCACCGGTACGTCATATATTTCAATTCCCACTCACGCGCAGACCCCTATAACGCGCCCAGTCAACGCATGAGCCCAGAAAAAATTTCCCGGAAAAATGAAAAAACGGTAAGCCTATAGCCCATGAAAATAATTATTCAGGCAGGTCTAATAAATTGTCTCTAAAGCACCGGTACGTCATATATATCAATTCCCACGCACGCGCAGACCCCTATTAACGCGCCCAGTCAACGAATGAGCCCAGAATAATTTTCCCGGAAAAATGAAAAAAAACGGTAAGCCTATAGCCCATGAAAATAATTATTCAGGCAGGTCCGATAAATTGTCTCTAATGCACCGGTACGTCATATATATCAATTCCCACGCACGCGCAGACCTGTATGAACGCACCCAGTCAACGAATGAGCCTAGAAAAATTTTCCCGGAAAAATGAAAAAACGGTAAGCCTATAGCCCATGAAAATAATTATTCAGGCAGGTCTAATAAATTGTCCTTAAACACCGGTACGTCATATATATCAATTCCCACGCACGCGCAGACCCCTATTAACGCGCCCAGTCAACGCATGAGCCCAGAAAAAATTTCCCGGAAAAATGAAAAAACGGTAAGCCTATAGCCCATGAAAATAATTATTCAGGCAGGTCTAATAAATTGTCCTTAAACACCGGTACGTCATATATATCAATTCCCACGCACGCGCAGAGCCCTATTAACGCGCCCAGTCAACGCATGAGCCCAGAAAAAATTTCCCGGAAAAATGAAAAAATGGTAAGCCTATAGCCCATGAAAATAATTATTCAGGCAGGTCTAATAAATTGTCCTTAAACACCGGTACGTCATATATATCAATTCCCACGAACGCGCAGACCCGTATTAACGCGCCCAGTCAACGCATGAGCCCAGAAAAATTTTCCCTGAAAAATGAAAAAAACGGTAAGCCTATAGCCCATGAAAATAATTATTCAGGCAGGTCTAATAAATTGGCCTTAAACACCGGTACGTCATATATATCAATTCCCACGCACGCGCAGACCCGTATTAACACGCCCAGTCAACGAATGAGCCCAGAAAAAATTTCCCGGAAAAATGAAAAAATGGTAAGCCTATAGCCCATGAAAATAATTATTCAGGCAGGTCTAATAAATTGTCCTTAAACACCGGTACGTTATATATATCAATTCCCACGGACGCGCAGACCCGTATTAACGCGCCCAGTCAACGCATGAGCCCAGAAAAATTTTCCCTGAAAAATGAAAAAACGGTAAGCCTATAGCCCATGAAAATAATTATTCAGGCAGGTCTAATAAATTGTCCTTAAACACCGGTACGTCATATATATCAATTCCCACGCACGCGCAGAGCCGTATTAACGCACCCAGTCAACGAATGAGCCCAGAATAATTGTCCCGGAAAAATGAAAAAATGGTAAGCCTATAGCCCATGAAAATAATTATTCAGGCAGGTCTAATAAATTGTCCTTAAACACCGGTACGTCATATATATCAATTCCCACGCACGCGCAGACCCGTATTAACACGCCCAGTCAACGAATGAGCCCAGAAAAAATTTCCCGGAAAAATGAAAAAATGGTAAGCCTATAGCCCATGAAAATAATTATTCAGGCAGGTCTAATAAATTGTCCTTAAACACCGGTACGTCATGTATATCAATTCCCACGCACGCGCAGACCCCTATTAACACGCCCAGTCAACGAATGAGCCCAGAATATTTTTCCCGGAAAAATGAAAAAAACGGTAAGCCTATAGCCCATGAAAATAATTATTCAGGCAGGTCTAATAAATTGTCTTTAAACACCGGTACGTCATGTATATCAATTCCCACGCACGCGCAGACCCGTATTAACGCACCCAGTCAACGAATGAGCCCAGAATAATTGTCCCGGAAAAATGAAAAAATGGTAAGCCTATAGCCCATGAAAATAATTATTCAGGCAGGTCTAATAAATTGTCCTTAAACACCGGTACGTCATATATATCAATTCCCACGAACGCGCAGACCCGTATTAAAGCGCCCAGTCAACGCATGAGCCCAGAAAAATTTTCCCTGAAAAATGAAAAAAACGGTAAGCCTATAGCCCATGAAAATAATTATTCAGGCAGGTCTAATAAATTGTCCTTAAACACCGGTACGTCATATATATCAATTCCCACGCACGCGCAGACCCGTATTAACACGCCCAGTCAACGAATGAGCCCAGAAAAAATTTCCCGGAAAAATGAAAAAATGGTAAGCCTATAGCCCATGAAAATAATTATTCAGGCAGGTCTAATAAATTGTCTCTAAAGCACCGGTACGTCATATATATCAATTCCCACGCACGCGCAGACCCCTATTAACGCGCCCAGTCAACGCATGAGCCGAGAAAAAATTTCCCTGAAAAATGAAAAAACGGTAAGCCTATAGCCCATGAAAATAATTATTCAGGCAGGTCTAATAAATTGTCCTTAAACACCGGTACGTCATATATATCAATTCCCACGCACGCGCAGACCCCTATTAACACGCCTAGTCAACGAATGAGCCCAGAATAATTTTCCCGGAAAAATGAAAAAAACGGTAAGCCTATAGCCCATGAAAATAATTATTCAGGCAGGTCTAATAAATTGTCCTTAAACACCGGTACGTCATATATATCAAATTCCACTCACGCGCAGACCCCTATTAACGCGCCCAGTCAACGAATGAGCCCAGAAAAATTTTCCCGGAAAAATGAAAAAACGGTAAGCCTATAGCCCATGAAAATAATTATTCAGGCAGGTCTAATAAATTGTCTGTAAAGCACCGGTACGTCGTATATTTCAATTCCCACTCACGCGCAGACCCCTATAACGCGCCCAGTCAACGCATGAGCCCAGAAAAAATTTCCCGGAAAAATGAAAAAACGGTAAGCCTATAGCCCATGAAAATAATTATTCAGGCAGGTCCGATAAATTGTCTCTAATGCACCGGTACGTCATATATATCAATTCCCACGCACGCGCAGACCTGTATGAACGCACCCAGTCAACGAATGAGCCTAGAAAAATTTTCCCGGAAAAATGAAAAAACGGTAAGCCTATAGCCCATGAAAATAATTATTCAGGCAGGTCTAATAAATTGTCCTTAAACACCGGTACGTCATATATATCAATTCCCACGCACGCGCAGACCCCTATTAACGCGCCCAGTCAACGCATGAGCCCAGAAAAAATTTCCCGGAAAAATGAAAAAACGGTAAGCCTATAGCCCATGAAAATAATTATTCAGGCAGGTCTAATAAATTGTCCTTAAACACCGGTACGTCATATATATCAATTCCCACGCACGCGCAGAGCCCTATTAACGCGCCCAGTCAACGCATGAGCCCAGAAAAAATTTCCCGGAAAAATGAAAAAATGGTAAGCCTATAGCCCATGAAAATAATTATTCAGGCAGGTCTAATAAATTGTCCTTAAACACCGGTACGTCATATATATCAATTCCCACGAACGCGCAGACCCGTATTAACACGCCCAGTCAACGCATGAGCCCAGAAAAATTTTCCCTGAAAAATGAAAAAAACGGTAAGCCTATAGCCCATGAAAATAATTATTCAGGCAGGTCTAATAAATTGTCCTTAAACACCGGTACGTCATATATATCAATTCCCACGCACGCGCAGACCCGTATTAACACGCCCAGTCAACGAATGAGCCCAGAAAAAATTTCCCGGAAAAATGAAAAAATGGTAAGCCTATAGCCCATGAAAATAATTATTCAGGCAGGTCTAATAAATTGTCCTTAAACACCGGTACGTCATATATATCAATTCCCACGCACGCGCAGACCCGTATTAACACGCCCAGTCAACGAATGAGCCCAGAAAAAATTTCCCGGAAAAATGAAAAAATGGTAAGCCTATAGCCCATGAAAATAATTATTCAGGCAGGTCTAATAAATTGTCCTTAAACACCGGTACGTCATGTATATCAATTCCCACGCACGCGCAGACCCCTATTAACACGCCCAGTCAACGAATGAGCCCAGAATATTTTTCCCGGAAAAATGAAAAAAACGGTAAGCCTATAGCCCATGAAAATAATTATTCAGGCAGGTCTAATAAATTGTCTTTAAACACCGGTACGTCATGTATATCAATTCCCACGCACGCGCAGACCCGTATTAACGCACCCAGTCAACGAATGAGCCCAGAATAATTGTCCCGGAAAAATGAAAAAATGGTAAGCCTATAGCCCATGAAAATAATTATTCAGGCAGGTCTAATAAATTGTCCTTAAACACCGGTACGTCATATATATCAATTCCCACGAACGCGCAGACCCGTATTAACGCGCCCAGTCAACGCATGAGCCCAGAAAAATTTTCCCTGAAAAATGAAAAAAACGGTAAGCCTATAGCCCATGAAAATAATTATTCAGGCAGGTCTAATAAATTGTCCTTAAACACCGGTACATCATATATATCAATTCCCACGCACGCGCAGACCCGTATTAACACGCCCAGTCAACGAATGAGCCCAGAAAAAATTTCCCGGAAAAATGAAAAAATGGTAAGCCTATAGCCCATGAAAATAATTATTCAGGCAGGTCTAATAAATTGTCTCTAAAGCACCGGTACGTCATATATATCAATTCCCACGCACGCGCAGACCCCTATTAACGCGCCCAGTCAACGCATGAGCCGAGAAAAAATTTCCCTGAAAAATGAAAAAACGGTAAGCCTAAAGCCCATGAAAATAATTATTCAGGCAGGTCTAATAAATTGTCCTTAAACACCGGTACGTCATATATATCAATTCCCACGCACGCGCAGACCCCTATTAACACGCCTAGTCAACGAATGAGCCCAGAATAATTTTCCCGGAAAAATGAAAAAAACGGTAAGCCTATAGCCCATGAAAATAATTATTCAGGCAGGTCTAATAAATTGTCCTTAAACACCGGTACGTCATATACATCAAATTCCACTCACGCGCAGACCCCTATTAACGCGCCCAGTCAACGAATGAGCCCAGAAAAATTTTCCCGGAAAAATGAAAAAACGGTAAGCCTATAGCCCATGAAAATAATTATTCAGGCAGGTCTAATGAATTGTCTGTAAAGCACCGGTACGTCATATATTTCAATTCCCACTCACGCGCAGACCCCTATAACGCGCCCAGTCAACGCATGAGCCCAGAAAAAATTTCCCGGAAAAATGAAAAAACGGTAAGCCTATAGCCCATGAAAATAATTATTCAGGCAGGTCTAATAAATTGTCTCTAAAGCACCGGTACGTCATATATATCAATTCCCACGCACGCGCAGACCCCTATTAACGCGCCCAGTCAACGAATGAGCCCAGAATAATTTTCCCGGAAAAATGAAAAAAAAAACGGTAAGCCTATAGCCCATGAAAATAATTATTCAGGCAGGTCCGATAAATTGTCTCTAATGCACCGGTACGTCATATATATCAATTCCCACGCACGCGCAGACCTGTATGAACGCACCCAGTCAACGAATGAGCCTAGAAAAATTTTCCCGGAAAAATGAAAAAACGGTAAGCCTATAGCCCATGAAAATAATTATTCAGGCAGGTCTAATAAATTGTCCTTAAACACCGGTACGTCATATATATCAATTCCCACGCACGCGCAGACCCCCATTAACGCGCCCAGTCAACGCATGAGCCCAGAAAAAATTTCCCGGAAAAATGAAAAAACGGTAAGCCTATAGCCCATGAAAATAATTATTCAGGCAGGTCTAATAAATTGTCCTTAAACACCGGTACGTCATATATATCAATTCCCACGCACGCGCAGAGCCCTATTAACGCGCCCAGTCAACGCATGAGCCCAGAAAAAATTTCCCGGAAAAATGAAAAAATGGTAAGCCTATAGCCCATGAAAATAATTATTCAGGCAGGTCTAATAAATTGTCCTTAAACACCGGTACGTCATATATATCAATTCCCACGAACGCGCAGACCCGTATTAACGCGCCCAGTCAACGCATGAGCCCAGAAAAATTTTCCCTGAAAAATGAAAAAAACGGTAAGCCTATAGCCCATGAAAATAATTATTCAGGCAGGTCTAATAAATTGTCCTTAAACACCGGTACGTCATATATATCAATTCCCACGCACGCGCAGACCCGTATTAACACGCCCAGTCAACGAATGAGCCCAGAAAAAATTTCCCGGAAAAATGAAAAAATGGTAAGCCTATAGCCCATGAAAATAATTATTCAGGCAGGTCTAATAAATTGTCCTTAAACACCGGTACGTTATATATATCAATTCCCACGGACGCGCAGACCCGTATTAACGCGCCCAGTCAACGCATGAGCCCAGAAAAATTTTCCCTGAAAAATGAAAAAACGGTAAGCCTATAGCCCATGAAAATAATTATTCAGGCAGGTCTAATAAATTGTCCTTAAACACCGGTACGTCATATATATCAATTCCCACGCACGCGCAGAGCCCTATTAACGCGCCCAGTCAACGCATGAGCCCAGAAAAAATTTCCCGGAAAAATGAAAAAATGGTAAGCCTATAGCCCATGAAAATAATTATTCAGGCAGGTCTAATAAATTGTCCTTAAACACCGGTACGTCATATATATCAATTCCCACGCACGCGCAGACCCTTATTAACGCGCCCAGTCAACGCATGCGCCCAGAAAAAATTTCCCGGAAAAATGAAAAAATGGTAAGCCTATAGCCCATGAAAATAATTATTCAGGCAGGTCTAATAAATTGTCCTTAAACACCGGTACGTCATATATATCAATTCCCACGCACGCGCAGACCCCTATTAACACGCCCAGTCAACGAATGAGCCCAGAATAATTTTCCCGGAAAAATGAAAAAAACGGTAAGCCTATAGCCCATGAAAATAATTATTCAGGAAGGTCTAATAAATTGTCTTTACACACGGGTACGTCATGTATATCAATTCCCACGCACGCGCAGACCGGTATTAACGCACCCAGTCAACGAATGAGCCCAGAATAATTGTCCCGAAAAAATGAAAAAATGGTAAGCCTATAGCCCATGAAAATAATTATTCAGGCAGGTCTAATAAATTGTCCTTAAACACCGGTACGTCATATATATCAATTCCCACGCACGCGCAGACCCCTATTAACGCGCCCAGTCAACACATGAGCCCAGAAAAAATTTCCCGGAAAAATGAAAAAACGGTAAGCCTATAGCCCATGAAAATAATTATTCAGGCAGGTCTAATAAATTGTCCTTAAACACCGGTACGTCATATATATCAATTCCCACGCACGCGCAGAGCCCTATTAACGCGCCCAGTCAACGCATGAGCCCAGAAAAAATTTCCCGGAAAAATGAAAAAATGGTAAGCCTATAGCCCATGAAAATAATATTCAGGCAGGTCTAATAAATTGTCCTTAAACACCGGTACGTCATATATATCAATTCCCACGAACGCGCAGACCCGTATTAACGCGCCCAGTCAACGCATGAGCCCAGAAAAATTTTCCCTGAAAAATGAAAAAAACGGTAAGCCTATAGCCCATGAAAATAATTATTCAGGCAGGTCTAATAAATTGTCCTTAAACACCGGTACGTCATATATATCAATTCCCACGCACGCGCAGACCCGTATTAACACGCCCAGTCAACGAATGAGCCCAGAAAAAATTTCCCGGAAAAATGAAAAAATGGTAAGCCTATAGCCCATGAAAATAATTATTCAGGCAGGTCTAATAAATTGTCCTTAAACACCGGTACGTTATATATATCAATTCCCACGGACGCGCAGACCCGTATTAACGCGCCCAGTCAACGCATGAGCCCAGAAAAATTTTCCCTGAAAAATGAAAAAACGGTGAGCCTATAGCCCATGAAAATAATTATTCAGGCAGGTCTAATAAATTGTCCTTAAACACCGGTACGTCATATATATCAATTCCCACGCACGCGCAGAGCCGTATTAACGCACCCAGTCAACGAATGAGCCCAGAATAATTGTCCCGGAAAAATGAAAAAATGGTAAGCCTATAGCCCATGAAAATAATTATTCAGGCAGGTCTAATAAATTGTCCTTAAACACCGGTACGTCATATATATCAATTCCCACGCACGCGCAGACCCGTATTAACACGCCCAGTCAACGAATGAGCCCAGAAAAAATTTCCCGGAAAAATGAAAAAATGGTAAGCCTATAGCCCATGAAAATAATTATTCAGGCAGGTCTAATAAATTGTCCTTAAACACCGGTACGTCATGTATATCAATTCCCACGCACGCGCAGACCCCTATTAACACGCCCAGTCAACGAATGAGCCCAGAATATTTTTCCCGGAAAAATGAAAAAAACGGTAAGCCTATAGCCCATGAAAATAATTATTCAGGCAGGTCTAATAAATTGTCTTTAAACACCGGTACGTCATGTATATCAATTCCCACGCACGCGCAGACCCGTATTAACGCACCCAGTCAACGAATGAGCCCAGAATAATTGTCCCGGAAAAATGAAAAAATGGTAAGCCTATAGCCCATGAAAATAATTATTCAGGCAGGTCTAATAAATTGTCCTTAAACACCGGTACGTCATATATATCAATTCCCACGCACGCGCAGACCCCTATTAACCCGCCCAGTCAACGCATGCGCCCAGAAAAAATTTCCCGGAAAAATGAAAAAATGGTAAGCCTATAGCCCATGAAAATAATTATTCAGGCAGGTCTAATAAATTGTCTCTAAAGCACCGGTACGTCATATATATCAATTCCCACGCACGCGCAGACCCCTATTAACGCGCCCAGTCAACGCATGAGCCGAGAAAAAATTTCCCTGAAAAATGAAAAAACGGTAAGCCTATAGCCCATGAAAATAATTATTCAGGCAGGTCTAATAAATTGTCCTTAAACACCGGTACGTCATATATATCAATTCCCACGCACGCGCAGACCCCTATTAACACGCCTAGTCAACGAATGAGCCCAGAATAATTTTCCCGGAAAAATGAAAAAAACGGTAAGCCTATAGCCCATGAAAATAATTATTCAGGCAGGTCTAATAAATTGTCCTTAAACACCGGTACGTCATATATATCAAATTCCACTCACGCGCAGACCCCTATTAACGCGCCCAGTCAACGAATGAGCCCAGAAAAATTTTCCCGGAAAAATGAAAAAACGGTAAGCCTATAGCCCATGAAAATAATTATTCAGGCAGGTCTAATAAATTGTCTGTAAAGCACCGGTACGTCATATATTTCAATTCCCACTCACGCGCAGACCCCTATAACGCGCCCAGTCAACGCATGAGCCCAGAAAAAATTTCCCGGAAAAATGAAAAAACGGTAAGCCTATAGCCCATGAAAATAATTATTCAGGCAGGTCTAATAAATTGTCTCTAAAGCACCGGTACGTCATATATATCAATTCCCACGCACGCGCAGACCCCTATTAACGCGCCCAGTCAACGAATGAGCCCAGAATAATTTTCCCGGAAAAATGAAAAAAAACGGTAAGCCTATAGCCCATGAAAATAATTATTCAGGCAGGTCCGATAAATTGTCTCTAATGCACCGGTACGTCATATATATCAATTCCCACGCACGCGCAGACCTGTATGAACGCACCCAGTCAACGAATGAGCCTAGAAAAATTTTCCCGGAAAAATGAAAAAACGGTAAGCCTATAGCCCATGAAAATAATTATTCAGGCAGGTCTAATAAATTGTCCTTAAACACCGGTACGTCATATATATCAATTCCCACGCACGCGCAGACCCGTATTAACACGCCCAGTCAACGAATGAGCCCAGAAAAAATTTCCCGGAAAAATGAAAAAATGGTAAGCCTATAGCCCATGAAAATAATTATTCAGGCAGGTCTAATAAATTGTCCTTAAACACCGGTACGTTATATATATCAATTCCCACGGACGCGCAGACCCGTATTAACGCGCCCAGTCAACGCATGAGCCCAGAAAAATTTTCCCTGAAAAATGAAAAAACGGTAAGCCTATAGCCCATGAAAATAATTATTCAGGCAGGTCTAATAAATTGTCCTTAAACACCGGTACGTCATATATATCAATTCCCACGCACGCGCAGAGCCGTATTAACGCACCCAGTCAACGAATGAGCCCAGAATAATTGTCCCGGAAAAATGAAAAAATGGTAAGCCTATAGCCCATGAAAATAATTATTCAGGCAGGTCTAATAAATAGTCCTTAAACACCGGTACGTCATATATATCAATTCCCACGCACGCGCAGACCCGTATTAACACGCCCAGTCAACGAATGAGCCCAGAAAAACTTTCCCGGAAAAATGAAAAAATGGTAAGCCTATAGCCCATGAAAATAATTATTCAGGCAGGTCTAATAAATTGTCCTTAAACACCGGTACGTCATGTATATCAATTCCCACGCACGCGCAGACCCGTATTAACACGCCCAGTCAACGAATGAGCCCAGAATATTTTTCCCGGAAAAATGAAAAAAACGGTAAGCCTATAGCCCATGAAAATAATTATTCAGGCAGGTCTAATAAATTGTCTTTAAACACCGGTACGTCATGTATATCAATTCCCACGCACGCGCAGACCCGTATTAACGCGCCCAGTCAACGCATGAGCCCAGAAAAATTTTCCCTGAAAAATGAAAAAAACGGTAAGCCTATAGCCCATGAAAATAATTATTCAGGCAGGTCTAATAAATTGTCCTTAAACACCGGTACGTCATATATATCAATTCCCACGCACGCGCAGACCCGTATTAACACGCCCAGTCAACGAATGAGCCCAGAAAAAATTTCCCGGAAAAATGAAAAAATGGTAAGCCTATAGCCCATGAAAATAATTATTCAGGCAGGTCTAATAAATTGTCTCTAAAGCACCGGTACGTCATATATATCAATTCCCACGCACGCGCAGACCCCTATTAACGCGCCCAGTCAACGCATGAGCCGAGAAAAAATTTCCCTGAAAAATGAAAAAACGGTAAGCCTATAGCCCATGAAAATAATTATTCAGGCAGGTCTAATAAATTGTCCTTAAACACCGGTACGTCATATATATCAATTCCCACGCACGCGCAGACCCCTATTAACACGCCTAGTCAACGAATGAGCCCAGAATAATTTTCCCGGAAAAATGAAAAAAACGGTAAGCCTATAGCCCATGAAAATAATTATTCAGGCAGGTCTAATAAATTGTCCTTAAACACCGGTACGTCATATATATCACATTCCACTCACGCGCAGACCCCTATTAACGCGCCCAGTCAACGAATGAGCCCAGAAAAATTTTCCCGGAAAAATGAAAAAACGGTAAGCCTATAGCCCATGAAAATAATTATTCAGGCAGGTCTAATAAATTGTCTGTAAAGCACCGGTACGTCATATATTTCAATTCCCACTCACGCGCAGACCCCTATAACGCGCCCAGTCAACGCATGAGCCCAGAATAAATTTCCCGGAAAAATGAAAAAACGGTAAGCCTATAGCCCATGAAAATAATTATTCAGGCAGGTCTAATAAATTGTCTCTAAAGCACCGGTACGTCATATATATCAATTCCCACGCACGCGCAGACCCCTATTAACGCGCCCAGTCAACGAATGAGCCCAGAATAATTTTCCCGGAAAAATGAAAAAAAACGGTAAGCCTATAGCCCATGAAAATAATTATTCAGGCAGGTCCGATAAATTGTCTCTAATGCACCGGTACGTCATATATATCAATTCCCACGCACGCGCAGACCTGTATGAACGCACCCAGTCAACGCATGAGCCCAGAAAAAATTTCCCGGAAAAATGAAAAAACGGTAAGCCTATAGCCCATGAAAATAATTATTCAGGCAGGTCTAATAAATTGTCCTTAAACACCGGTACGTCATATATATCAATTCCCACGCACGCGCAGAGCCCTATTAACGCGCCCAGTCAACGCATGAGCCCAGAAAAAATTTCCCGGAAAAATGAAAAAATGGTAAGCCTATAGCCCATGAAAATAATTATTCAGGCAGGTCTAATAAATTGTCCTTAAACACCGGTACGTCATATATATCAATTCCCACGAACGCGCAGACCCGTATTAACGCGCCCAGTCAACGCATGAGCCCAGAAAAATTTTCCCTGAAAAATGAAAAAAACGGTAAGCCTATAGCCCATGAAAATAATTATTCAGGCAGGTCTAATAAATTGTCCTTTAACACCGGTACGTCATATATATCAATTCCCACGCACGCGCAGACCCGTATTAACACGCCCAGTCAACGAATGAGCCCAGAAAAAATTTCCCGGAAAAATGAAAAAATGGTAAGCCTATAGCCCATGAAAATAATTATTCAGGCAGGTCTAATAAATTGTCCTTAAACACCGGTACGTTATATATATCAATTCCCACGGACGCGCAGACCCGTATTAACGCGCCCAGTCAACGCATGAGCCCAGAAAAATTTTCCCTGAAAAATGAAAAAACGGTAAGCCTATAGCCCATGAAAATAATTATTCAGGCAGGTCTAATAAATTGTCCTTAAACACCGGTACGTCATATATATCAATTCCCACGCACGCGCAGAGCCCTATTAACGCGCCCAGTCAACGCATGAGCCCAGAAAAAATTTCCCGGAAAAATTAAAAAATGGTAAGCCTATAGCCCATGAAAATAATTATTCAGGCAGGTCTAATAAATTGTCCTTAAACACCGGTACGTCATATATATCAATTCCCACGCACGCGCAGACCCGTATTAACGCGCCCAGTCAACGCATGCGCCCAGAAAAAATTTCCCGGAAAAATGAAAAAATGGTAAGCCTATAGCCCATGAAAATAATTATTCAGGCAGGTCTAATAAATTGTCCTTAAACACCGGTACGTCATATATATCAATTCCCACGCACGCGCAGACCCCTATTAACACGCCCAGTCAACGAATGAGCCCAGAATAATTTTCCCGGAAAAATGAAAAAAACGGTAAGCCTATAGCCCATGAAAATAATTATTCAGGAAGGTCTAATAAATTGTCTTTACACACGGGTACGTCATGTATCTCAATTCCCACGCACGCGCAGACCGGTATTAACGCACCCAGTCAACGAATGAGCCCAGAATAATTGTCCCGAAAAAATGAAAAAATGGTAAGCCTATAGCCCATGAAAATAATTATTCAGGCAGGTCTAATAAATTGTCCTTAAACACCGGTACGTCATATATATCCATTCCCACGCACGCGCAGACCCCTATTAACACGCCGAGTCAACGAATGAGCCCAGAATAATTTTCCCGGAAAAATGAAAAAACGGTAAGCCTATAGCCCATGAAAATAATTATTCAGGAAGGTCTAATAAATTGTCTTTAAACACGGGTACGTCATGTATATCAATTCCCACGCACGCGCAGACCGGTATTAACGCACCCAGTCAACGAATGAGCCCAGAATAATTGTCCCGGAAAAATGAAAAAATGGTAAGCCTATAGCCCATGAAAATAATTATTCAGGCAGGTCTAATAAATTGTCCTTAAACACCGGTACGTCATATATATCAATTCCCACGCACGCGCAGACCCGTATTAACGTGCCCAGTCAACGCATGCGCCCAGAAAAAATTTCCCGGAAAAATGAAAAAATGGTAAGCCTATAGCCCATGAAAATAATTATTCAGGCAGGTCTAATAAATTGTCTCTAAAGCACCGGTACGTCATATATATCAATTCCCACGCACGCGCAGACCCCTATTAACGCGCCCAGTCAATGCATGAGCCGAGAAAAAATTTCCCTGAAAAATGAAAAAACGGTAAGCCTATAGCCCATGAAAATAATTATTCAGGCAGGTCTAATAAATTGTCCTTAAACACCGGTACGTCATATATATCAATTCCCACGCACGCGCAGACCCCTATTAACGCGCCCAGTCAACGCATGAGCCCAGAAAAAATTTCCCGGAAAAATGAAAAAACGGTAAGCCTATAGCCCATGAAAATAATTATTCAGGCAGGTCTAATAAATTGTCTCTAAAGAACAGGTACATCATATATATCAATTCCCACGCACGCGCAGACCCGTATAAACGCACCCAGTCAACGAATGAGCCTAGAAAAATTTTCCCGGAAAAATGAAAAAACGGTAAGCCTATAGCCCATGAAAATAATTATTCAGGCAGGTCTAATAAAGTGTCTTTAAAGCACCGGTACCTCATATATATCAAATTCCACTCACGCGCAGACCCCTATTAACGCGCCCAGTCAACGAATGAGCCCAGAAAATTTTCCCGGAAAAATGAAAAAACGGTAAGCCTAAAGCCCATGAAAATAATTATTCAGGCAGGTCTAATAAATTGTCTCTAAAGCACCGGTACGTCATATATATCAATTCCCACTCACGCGCAGACCCCTATAACGCGCCCAGTCAACGCATGAGCCCAGAAAAAATTTCCCGGAAAAATGAAAAAACGGTAAGCCTATAGCCCATGAAAATAATTATTCAGGCAGGTCTAATAAATTGTCTCTAAAGCACCGGTACGTCATATATATCAATTCCCACGCACGCGCAGACCCATATAAACGCGCCCAGTCAACGAATGAGCCTAGAAAAATTTTCCCGGAAAAATGAAAAAACGGTAAGCCTATAGCCCATGAAAATAATTATTCAGGCAGGTCTAATAAAGTGTCTTTAAAGCACCGGTACCTCATATATATCAAATTCCACTCACGCGCAGACCCCTATTAACGCGCCCAGTCAACGAATGAGCCCAGAAAAATTTTCCCGGAAAAATGAAAAAACGGTAAGCCTATAGCCCATGAAAATAATTATTCAGGCAGGTCTAATAAATTGTCTGTAAAGCACCGGTACGTCATATATTTCAATTCCCACTCACGCGCAGACCCCTATAACGCGCCCAGTCAACGCATGAGCCCAAAAAAAATTTCCCGGAAAAATGAAAAAACGGTAAGCCTATAGCCCATGAAAATAATTATTCAGGCAGGTCTAATAAATTGTCTCTAAAGCACCGGTACGTCATATATATCAATTCCCACGCACGCGCAGACCCCTATTAACACGCCCAGTCAACGAATGAGCCCAGAATATTTTTCCCGGAAAAATGAAAAAAACGGTAAGCCTATAGCCCATGAAAATAATTATTCAGGCAGGTCTAATAAATTGTCTTTAAACACCGGTACGTCATGTATATCAATTCCCACGCACGCGCAGACCCGTATTAACGCACCCAGTCAACGAATGAGCCCAGAATAATTGTCCCGGAAAAATGAAAAAATGGTAAGCCTATAGCCCATGAAAATAATTATTCAGGCAGGTCTAATAAATTGTCCTTAAACACCGGTACGTCATATATATCAATTCCCACGCACGCGCAGACCCCTATTAACCCGCCCAGTCAACGCATGCGCCCAGAAAAAATTTCCCGGAAAAATGAAAAAATGGTAAGCCTATAGCCCATGAAAATAATTATTCAGGCAGGTCTAATAAATTGTCTCTAAAGCAACGGTACGTCATATATATCAATTCCCACGCACGCGCAGACCCCTATTAACGCGCCCAGTCAACGCATGAGCCGAGAAAAAATTTCCCTGAAAAATGAAAAAACGGTAAGCCTATAGCCCATGAAAATAATTATTCAGGCAGGTCTAATAAATTGTCCTTAAACACCGGTACGTCATATATATCAATTCCCACGCACGCGCAGACCCCTATTAACACGCCTAGTCAACGAATGAGCCCAGAATAATTTTCCCGGAAAAATGAAAAAAACGGTAAGCCTATAGCCCATGAAAATAATTATTCAGGCAGGTCTAATAAATTGTCCTTAAACACCGGTACGTCATATATATCAATTCCCACGCACGCGCAGACCCGTATTAACGTGCCCAGTCAACGCATGCGCCCAGAAAAAATTTCCCGGAAAAATGAAAAAATGGTAAGCCTATAGCCCATGAAAATAATTATTCAGGCAGGTCTAATAAATTGTCTCTAAAGCACCGGTACGTCATATATATCAATTCCCACGCACGCGCAGACCCCTATTAACGCGCCCAGTCAATGCATGAGCCGAGAAAAAATTTCCCTGAAAAATGAAAAAACGGTAAGCCTATAGCCCATGAAAATAATTATTCAGGCAGGTCTAATAAATTGTCCTTAAACACCGGTACGTCATATATATCAATTCCCACGCACGCGCAGACCCCTATTAACGCGCCCAGTCAACGCATGAGCCCAGAAAAAATTTCCCGGAAAAATGAAAAAACGGTAAGCCTATAGCCCATGAAAATAATTATTCAGGCAGGTCTAATAAATTGTCTCTAAAGAACAGGTACATCATATATATCAATTCCCACGCACGCGCAGACCCGTATAAACGCACCCAGTCAACGAATGAGCCTAGAAAAATTTTCCCGGAAAAATGAAAAAACGGTAAGCCTATAGCCCATGAAAATAATTATTCAGGCAGGTCTAATAAAGTGTCTTTAAAGCACCGGTACCTCATATATATCAAATTCCACTCACGCGCAGACCCCTATTAACGCGCCCAGTCAACGAATGAGCCCAGAAAATTTTCCCGGAAAAATGAAAAAACGGTAAGCCTAAAGCCCATGAAAATAATTATTCAGGCAGGTCTAATAAATTGTCTCTAAAGCACCGGTACGTCATATATATCAATTCCCACTCACGCGCAGACCCCTATAACGCGCCCAGTCAACGCATGAGCCCAGAAAAAATTTCCCGGAAAAATGAAAAAACGGTAAGCCTATAGCCCATGAAAATAATTATTCAGGCAGGTCTAATAAATTGTCTCTAAAGCACCGGTACGTCATATATATCAATTCCCACGCACGCGCAGACCCATATAAACGCGCCCAGTCAACGAATGAGCCTAGAAAAATTTTCCCGGAAAAATGAAAAAACGGTAAGCCTATAGCCCATGAAAATAATTATTCAGGCAGGTCTAATAAAGTGTCTTTAAAGCACCGGTACCTCATATATATCAAATTCCACTCACGCGCAGACCCCTATTAACGCGCCCAGTCAACGAATGAGCCCAGAAAAATTTTCCCGGAAAAATGAAAAAACGGTAAGCCTATAGCCCATGAAAATAATTATTCAGGCAGGTCTAATAAATTGTCTGTAAAGCACCGGTACGTCATATATTTCAATTCCCACTCACGCGCAGACCCCTATAACGCGCCCAGTCAACGCATGAGCCCAGAAAAAATTTCCCGGAAAAATGAAAAAACGGTAAGCCTATAGCCCATGAAAATAATTATTCAGGCAGGTCTAATAAATTGTCTCTAAAGCACCGGTACGTCATATATATCAATTCCCACGCACGCGCAGACCCCTATTAACACGCCCAGTCAACGAATGAGCCCAGAATATTTTTCCCGGAAAAATGAAAAAAACGGTAAGCCTATAGCCCATGAAAATAATTATTCAGGCAGGTCTAATAAATTGTCTTTAAACACCGGTACGTCATGTATATCAATTCCCACGCACGCGCAGACCCGTATTAACGCACCCAGTCAACGAATGAGCCCAGAATAATTGTCCCGGAAAAATGAAAAAATGGTAAGCCTATAGCCCATGAAAATAATTATTCAGGCAGGTCTAATAAATTGTCCTTAAACACCGGTACGTCATATATATCAATTCCCACGCACGCGCAGACCCCTATTAACCCGCCCAGTCAACGCATGCGCCCAGAAAAAATTTCCCGGAAAAATGAAAAAATGGTAAGCCTATAGCCCATGAAAATAATTATTCAGGCAGGTCTAATAAATTGTCTCTAAAGCAACGGTACGTCATATATATCAATTCCCACGCACGCGCAGACCCCTATTAACGCGCCCAGTCAACGCATGAGCCGAGAAAAAATTTCCCTGAAAAATGAAAAAACGGTAAGCCTATAGCCCATGAAAATAATTATTCAGGCAGGTCTAATAAATTGTCCTTAAACACCGGTACGTCATATATATCAATTCCCACGCACGCGCAGACCCCTATTAACACGCCTAGTCAACGAATGAGCCCAGAATAATTTTCCCGGAAAAATGAAAAAAACGGTAAGCCTATAGCCCATGAAAATAATTATTCAGGCAGGTCTAATAAATTGTCCTTAAACACCGGTACGTCTTATATATCAATTCCCACGCACGCGCAGACCCCTATTAACGCGCCCAGTCAACGCATGAGCCGAGAAAAAATTTCCCGGAAAAATGAAAAAATGGTAAGCCTATAGCCCATGAAAATAATTATTCAGGCAGGTCTAATAAATTGTCTCTAAAGCACCGGTACGTCATATATATCAATTCCCACGCACGCGCAGACCCGTATAAACGCACCCAGTCAACGAATGAGCCTAGAAAAATTTTCCCGGAAAAATGAAAAAACGGTAAGCCTATAGCCCATGAAAATAATTATTCAGGCAGGTCTAATAAAGTGTCTTTAAAGCACCGGTACCTCATATATATCAAATTCCACTCACGCGCAGACCCCTATTAACGCGCCCAGTCAACGAATGAGCCCAGAAAAGTTTTCCCGGAAAAATGAAAAAACGGTAAGCCTATAGCCCATGAAAATAATTATTCAGGCAGGTCTAATAAATTGTCTGTAAAGCACCGGTACGTCATATATTTCAATTCCCACTCACGCGCAGACCCCTTTAACGCGCCCAGTCAACGCATGAGCCCAGAAAAAATTTCCCGGAAAAATGAAAAAACGGTAAGCCTATAGCCCATGAAAATAATTATTCAGGCAGGTCTAATAAATTGTCTCTAAAGCACCGGTACGTCATATATATCAATTCCCACGCACGCGCAGACCCCTATTAACGCGCCCAGTCAACGAATGAGCCCAGAATAATTTTCCCGGAAAAATGAAAAAAAACGGTAAGCCTATAGCCCATGAAAATAATTATTCAGGCAGGTCCGATAAATTGTCTCTAATGCACCGGTACGTCATATATATCAATTCCCACGCACGCGCAGACCTGTATGAACGCACCCAGTCAACGAATGAGCCTAGAAAAATTTTCCCGGAAAAATGAAAAAACGGTAAGACTATAGCCCATGAAAATAATTATTCAGGCAGGTCTAATAAATTGTCCTTAAACACCGGTACGTCATATATATCAATTCCCACGCACGCGCAGACCCCTATTAACGCGCCCAGTCAACGCATGAGCCCAGAAAAAATTTCCCGGAAAAATGAAAAAACGGTAAGCCTATAGCCCATGAAAATAATTATTCAGGCAGGTCTAATAAATTGTCCTTAAACACCGGTACGTCATATATATCAATTCCCACGCACGCGCAGAGCCCTATTAACGCGCCCAGTCAACGCATGAGCCCAGAAAAAATTTCCCGGAAAAATGAAAAAATGGTAAGCCTATAGCCCATGAAAATAATTATTCAGGCAGGTCTAATAAATTGTCCTTAAACACCGGTACGTCATATATATCAATTCCCACGAACGCGCAGACCCGTATTAACGCGCCCAGTCAACGCATGCGCCCAGAAAAAATTTCCCGGAAAAATGAAAAAATGGTAAGCCTATAGCCCATGAAAATAATTATTCAGGCAGGTCTAATAAATTGTCTCTAAAGCACCGGTACGTCATATATATCAATTCCCACGCACGCGCAGACCCCTATTAACGCGCCCAGTCAACGCATGAGCCCAGAAAAAATTTCCCGGAAAAATGAAAAAACGGTAAGCCTATAGCCCATGAAAATAATTATTCAGGCAGGTCTAATAAATTGTCTCTAAAGCACCGGTACGTCATATATATCAATTCCCACGCACGCGCAGACCCCTATTAACGCGCCCAGTCAACGCATGAGCCGAGAAAAAATTTCCCTGAAAAATGAAAAAACGGTAAGCCTATAGCCCATGAAAATAATTATTCAGGCAGGTCTAATAAATTGTCCTTAAACACCGGTACGTCATATATATCAATTCCCACGCACGCGCAGACCCCTATTAACACGCCCAGTCAACGAATGAGCCCAGAATAATTTTCCCGGAAAAATGAAAAAAACGGTAAGCCTATAGCCCATGAAAATAATTATTCAGGAAGGTCTAATAAATTGTCTTTAAACACGGGTACGTCATGTATATCAATTCCCACGCACGCGCAGACCGGTATTAACGCACCCAGTCAACGAATGAGCCCAGAATAATTGTCCCGAAAAAATGAAAAAATGGTAAGCCTATAGCCCATGAAAATAATTATTCAGGCAGGTCTAATAAATTGTCCTTAAACACCGGTACGTCATATATATCCATTCCCACGCACGCGCAGACCCCTATTAACACGCCCAGTCAACGAATGAGCCCAGAATAATTTTCCCGGAAAAATGAAAAAACGGTAAAGCTATAGCCCCTGAAAATAATTATTCAGGAAGGTCTAATAAATTGTCTTTAAACACGGGTACGTCATCTATATCAATTCCCACGCACGCGCAGACCGGTATTAACGCACCCAGTCAACGAATGAGCCCAGAATAATTGTCCCGGAAAAATGAAAAAATGGTAAGCCTATAGCCCATGAAAATAATTATTCAGGCAGGTCTAATAAATTGTCCTTAAACACCGGTACGTCATATATATCAATTCCCACGCACGCGCAGACCCGTATTAACGTGCCCAGTCAACGCATGCGCCCAGAAAAAATTTCCCGGAAAAATGAAAAAATGGTAAGCCTATAGCCCATGAAAATAATTATTCAGGCAGGTCTAATAAATTGTCTCTAAAGCACCGGTACGTCATATATATCAATTCCCACGCACGCGCAGACCCCTATGAACGCGCCCAGTCAACGCATGAGCCGAGCAAAATTTCCCTGAAAAATGAAAAAACGGTAAGCCTATAGCCCATGAAAATAATTATTCAGGCAGGTCTAATAAATTGTCCTTAAACACCGGTACGTCATATATATCAATTCCCACGCACGCGCAGACCCCTATTAACACGCCCAGTCAACGAATGAGCCCAGAATAATTTTCCCGGAAAAATGAAAAAAACGGTAAGCCTATAGCCCATGAAAATAATTATTCAGGCAGGTCTAATAAATTGTCCTTAAACACCGGTACGTCATATATATCAATTCCCACGCACGCGCAGACCCCTATTAACGCGCCCAGTCAACGCATGAGCCCAGAAAAAATTTCCCGGAAAAATGAAAAAACGGTAAGCCTATAGCCCATGAAAATAATTATTCAGGCAGGTCTAATAAATTGTCTCTAAAGAACAGGTACATCATATATATCAATTCCCACGCACGCGCAGACCCGTATAAACGCACCCAGTCAACGAATGAGCCTAGAAAAATTTTCCCGGAAAAATGAAAAAACGGTAAGCCCGGAAATAATTATTCAGGCAGGTCTAATAAAGTGTCTTTAAAGCACCGGTACCTCATATATATCAAATTCCACTCACGCGCAGACCCCTATTAACGCGCCCAGTCAACGAATGAGCCCAGAAAATTTTCCCGGAAAAATGAAAAAACGGTAAGCCTATAGCCCATGAAAATAATTATTCAGGCAGGTCTAATAAATTGTCTCTAAAGCACCGGTACGTCATTTATATCAATTCCCACTCACGCGCAGACCCCTATAACGCGCCCAGTCAACGCATGAGCCCAGAAAAAATTTCCCGGAAAAATGAAAAAACGGTAAGCCTATAGCCCTCTAAAGCACCGGTACGTCATATATATAAATTCCCACGCACGCGCAGACCCATATAAACGCGCCCAGTCAACGAATGAGCCCAGAACAATTTTCCCGGAAAAATGAAAAAACGGTAAGCCTATAGCCCATGAAAATAATTATTCAGGCAGGTCTAATAAATTGTCTCTAAAGCGCCGGTACGTCATATATATCAAATCCCACGCACGCGCAGACCCCTATTAATGCGCCCAGTCAACGCATGAGCCCAGAAAAAATTTCCCGGAAAAATGAAAAAATGGTAAGCCTGCAGCCCATGAAAATAATTATTCAGGCAGGTCAAATAAATTGTCTCTAAAGCGCCGGTACGTCATATATATCAATTCCCACGCACGCGCAGACCCCTATTAACGCGCCCAGTCAACGCATGAGCCCAGAAAAAATTTCCCGGAAAAATGAAAAAATGGTAAGCTTACAGCCCATGAAAATAATTATTCAGGCAGGTCTAATAAATTGTCTCTAAAGCACCGGTACGTCATATATATCAATTCCCACGCACGCGCAGACCCGTATAAACGCGCCCAATCAACGCATGAGCCCAGAAAAATTTTCCCGGGAAAATGAAAAAACGGTAAGCCTATAGCCCATGAAAATAATTATTCAGGCAGGTCTAATAAATTGTCTCTAAAGCACCGGTACGTCATATATATCAATTCCCACGCACGCGCAGACCCGTATAAACGCACCCAGTCAACGAATGAGCCTAGAACAATTTTCCCGGAAAAATGAAAAAACGGTAAGCCTATAGCCCAGGCAGGTCTAATAAATTGTCTCTAAATCACCGGTACGTCATATATATGAATTCCCACGCACGCGCAGACCCGTAATAACGCGCCCAGTCAATGAATGAGCCCCCAAAATTTTCCCGGAAAAATGAAAAAACGGTAAGCCTATAGCCCATGAAAATTATTATTGAGGCAGATCTAGTAAATTGTCTCTAAAGCACCGGTACGTCAGATATATGAGTTCCCACGCACGCGCAGACCCGTATTAAAGCGCCCAGTCAACGAGTGAGCCTAGAAAAATTTTCCATGAAAAATGAAAAAACGGTAAGCCTATAGCCCATGAAAATAATTATTCAGGCAGGTCTAATAAATTGTCTCTAAAGCACCGGTACGTCATATATATCAATTCCCACGCACGCGCAGACCCGTATTAAAGCACCTAGTCAACGAATGAGCCCAGAAAAATTTTCCCGGAAAAATGAAAAAACGGTAAGCCTATAGCCCATGAAAATAATTATTCAGGCAGGTCTAATAAATTGTCTCTAAAGCGCCGGTACGTCATATATATCAATTCCCACGCCCGCGCAGACCCGTATTAAAGCACCCAGTCAACGAGTCAGCCTAGAAAAATTTTCCCGGAAAAATGAAAAAACGGTAAGCCTATAGCCCATGAAAATAATTATTCAGGCAGGTCTAATAAATTGTCTCTAAAGCACCGGTACGTCAGATATATCAATTCCCACGCACGCGCAGACCCGTATTAAAGCACCCAGTCAACGAATGAGCCCAGAAAATTTTTCCCGGAAAAATGAAAAACGGTAAGCCTATAGCCCATGAAAATATTTATTCAGGCAGGTCTAATATACTGTCTTTAAGGCACCGGTTCATCATATATATCAATTCCCACGCTCGCTTTGACGCGTAATGATGCGCCCAATCAAGGAATGAGCTCATAATAATTTTCCCAGAAAAATGAAAAACCTATAGCCCATGAAAATAATTATTTAGGAAGGTCCAATAAATCGTCTTTAAAGCACTGGTTCGTCACACTTATCAGTTCCCACGTCCGCATTCACTTTATTTACGCGACAAATAAATGAATGAGCTAAGAATAATTATCGCAGGAAAATGAAAAAAGGGTAAGCCTGCAGCCTGACATCGGCATTTGTACCGCCCTTAATGCACCCATTAGCCAATCGTAAGTCGGAGCTAACAACCATTAGCCTCGAACTCGGTCTCGCCGGCGCCTAGCTCAACCCTTCAGCGATAGTTCGGACCACGGTGCGCACACGGCACCTTTTTTTTTGCGACGCAGTTGCCGTGTTTCGAACCATCGACTTGAAAGTTACGAGCTGAACACCTTAGCCACTCGGCTACCGGAACGACACAGCCAGCTACCTGTATTCGTCGATCAGTAGCTTGGCCACATATACCGTTTTCGCACCCTACTTTCTGACCGATCAGTCTTCCGACGAACTACGTTGCCAAGTGCCCGTCAAATCGTAATATACGCTTAAAATATATTAGTCTAGTCATCCGTGACGCAGTTTGATACGTGATAGGTCGCAGTGTGATTTGCTCTGTTAAATTCCACACAGCCGTGTTACAGAGAATCAAAATGTCCCGATTATTATTCGCCGTTAAGGCAGGCCTCGGAATGAGCCCGACTTGAACAATTAGTCATATTCTTTTCTATCGAAAGAGGTTCATCACAAACCTAATCTTGTGTCCACTGTAGAAAAAAAGCCTGTTCCTACCCGCAGTGGTTGCTCAGTGGCTATGGTGTTGGGCTGCTGTGCACGAGGTCGCGGGATCGAATCCCGGCCACGGCGGCAGCATATCGATGGCGGGGAAATGCGAAAACACCCGTGTACTTAGATTTAGGTGCACGTTAAAGAACCCCAGGTGGTCAAAATTTCCTGAGTCCTCCACTACGGCGTGCCTCATAATCAGAAAGTGGTTTTGGCACGTAAACCCCGTAAACCCCAGAATTTTTCTTAAAAGCCTCTTCCTGCGTTCTCCAATCACACTGGCCTTGCGTTAGCTGATTCCAACTCGTGCCTGCAAATTTCATCACCCCAACAGTTTTTTGCAGTCCTAGAGTGCACTTTCATTGCCATGGCACCCATTCCGTAACTCTAATCCTCCACCGGTTATCTGTCCTACACATTGCAGGGCCTGCGCAGCTTCATTTTCTTTTCTATTAACGTGAACTAGAATATCGGCCATCCCCGTTTGCCCTATGGTCAACACTGCCTTCTTCCTCTCCAGACGTTACGCCTGACATATTGGAGAAGTGAGTGGATCTGCCTTACGTGAAATTAGAGTGGGCTATAGCCTTAAATTTTTTTCCTCACGAAAACCAATTAGGTATATCAGCGTGCTCATCGCTTACGTAAGCGACAACACTTGTTTTAGGTGTGATAGTATTGTATGCGACGGCGCAGCGTTTCCCGGAGAAGTGGGTCTACGTTTCCTGAAATTTCACTGGGCTGAAACCACTCTGTAATAAGTGCTAGTATAAGAATGAGGTGTTTCCCGTTAGGACAGCAGCTCTTCTCATGGCCTAATACTCGAACTCACCTGAATAGGACTTCGCACTGCAGAAGTGCCTCTGTAGCTTGGCCTCCTAAATGCTTCACGCAGGAATAAATCGATCAAGAGAGACGGAGCGATCGAAAGACAAACGTTTAATACTCTGTTTATTTAGTTACACGCACTTGGAGTAGACTGTACAAACAGCGATATGACTTCATTCTCTAGACCATTCAAACCTTTGGGTACAGGCGAACGACACGAAACATCACAACTCCCTTCTGGACGACCTTAATTTCTCTTAAATCGTTTAGCGGTCGTAATACAACACTAGAGACACCGTACCGCCTCCGGGAGCGGGACCAACGTAAGGCCAACGTCGGGATACATTGGCTTTATATCTGAACAACGCTGTCCAAACATTTGCCCCGCTCATGTCATCTGCATTGGGCATCGACTGTCTTAGATTAGCAAAAACAGAAGATTCCAGACAAAATTATCATTTTTGCTGACTAAGCGTTTTAATAGCGGTCGACTTGAGAATCTTCCTGAGGGCCGACAACTTGTTTCCGAACGTTCACTAACTTTTTCATTCATGCATTTAGGATACACGTAATTGTAAAGTTTAACTCACCCATTACATAATGCAATTTTTTCCCCTTAACTTACTGCTTAGCACTACTTTTGAGAGATGCAAATTTATAACCCACTTCACACGTATACCTGTTCTAGTTAACAGTTTCTTATAATGCTTCTTCCTACAGTACGCCAACTTATTAAACGCGACCTGTGATGCGGTGGCTAAAGATTTGGAGCACTTTTTTCTCAAAGCCTACTGTGAAGCACCGCACATCTGGCAAATTATTACGCTTTTACTACTGACTGACATCAATTCTGCAACTCTGACATTCTCCATAAATTTCATAATCAAAATACTTAGGAAAACTTTGTTAAGTTATGAGCGTATATGCATTTATCGCGTGAATTGTTATGTCCGCCACTACTGTAAACCTCCGTCAGTAAAAATTCTCATTTTGTCTCGCCATCCCGAACTCTCGAATATCTGAAACAGTCGTACCAGAAACTGCCGCTGATAGCGCTTACGATTGAACCACTTTCTTGCTTATATATTGCACTGAACGTAATAGCGAGCAACAAAATCCACGTTCCCTTATACACGGACACTGACTCCAAGTGGAAAAACAATATTTTTTTTTTTGTCGTAACGACCGAAATGGTTGTACTTAGCGACCTGTAGCTGTCTTCAGCGTCCTATAACGACCACACTTTATTCGCCGAGATCTGCCGTCCTATGGTTGCGACAGAGATGTTCTGTCATTCGGATAGCAATAGAGACTTTTAGCCTGTCCGCTATTCCGGTAAACGGGAGCGGTTTTGGCGGATTACCGGCTTCGCGGGGGCGCAAACGTGAGCGGCCAGAGCGGTGCAGCCGCCTGGTAGCGTAGAGTTCAACCAGACGAACACAGGGCTAAAATTGCAGTAACTCACTATATCCTGCTTCGCTGCTAGTGCAAATTTTTGGCAGCAGCGTAACTGTGAACACGATTACGCCACTGTCGAAAATTTACACCAGCAGCTAAGCAGAATATAGTAATTAGCGCTGTGTTTGTGTGGTTGAGCTTTGCGCCACCAGCTGGCGCCACCAATCTGACCACTCACGTTTACGCCCCCGCTAAACCGGCAAACCGCCAACATGCGAAGTTCTGTCGGGGAGGCAGAAAAGAAATAATGCTCTGGCGACAAGACGACCGGCTTCCGACGACCTAAATTTGAGTCAAAGTGTGCAAGATGCTCTGCCGAATTTTTTTTTGTCTCAACAGAGCTCGTGTAATTACTACACTTTCTCGTACACATCATGCACTCGAAGGACAACGAAACGCCCCAGCGGAGAGCATAGGGACGCAAAGACTGTACATTATACAGAGCGTGAGAGGACAACATGCGACACATCAATGATGATGACACGCAAGTTCAGGGAGCGGACCTGTCGTTGCCCATGGTGTCCTACGACAAGCGTGCCATACTAGATGGTGCTATGCGGTATGCTGTTTACATCACAACTATGAACTTACGGTGTGCTTCAATTAGAAAAATTTCGCAGACTGTTTTCGAATGATCACGGATTGGGTTTGAGTGCTGCCAGGACTACATGACGAGTATTAAATCTCAAAGTTTTGTTTCTTCCCGTTCCCTAGCGGCATTCACAATGAATAAATAAGGAAAGAAATTCAAATAGGCTCAGCGGTTGACTACAGCAAAGTGTAATTTGTGTTTCACATTCATTCGAGTGGGAAGGGTACAAGCTAAACCTGCCTCTCAAACTTAAGAGGAAGCTTTAGCTCGGGTGCTCCCATCTAAACTCATGTAAAAGCAGAATTCTTTTTTCTCGGCAACCACTGCACCAAATTTGACAAGGTTTGATGCATTTAAAAGAAAGTCTTAAAATATAGTGACTGCTGATTTCAAATTTCGGATGTATATCGTGAATTTTGTAGTAGAAATTAGCAATAAAAATTTTTCTGTGAACTAAACTATCAAGTTTACTACTCTAACTCAGCAATGAAAAACGATATCACAATTCTGTGAACTGTATGTAACATTACATCTAAAGCGCAGAAAATTGATATGTCACACATGATTCTCCAAAAATTTGGTAATACGGAAAAGCAACTTTTGTAGAACCCTTCTACACAACCTAACGAATTCATGTAAGTTATAAATTCGCTTATCGAATATGTCCGCTTTTAATGATGTAATAGATGTCGTTTACAGAACCACGATATCTGCACTTGACAGAGCATTATTTGTGTAAACTTGGTGGTTCTATTTTTTTGAACTTCCGAATTTTTGAAAATTCCTGTAACGAAATTGAGGCCCTGAATAGAAATTCCGCTACAAACAGTCACTAGAATTAAACTTTATCTCTCAAATGCAACAAATTTCATTAAAATCGGTCCAGGGGTTACTTCAGAAAACCACTGTTGCGTTTTACACGCCTATGAACAGGTCGCGCCGGAGTTGGGCCCAAGCTGAAGCTTCCTTTTAAGGAGACGAAGCCTAAATAAGCTACCGCGCAGCGGACTTGAAAATTTCGTGGTTGAGTGTCCGTGGATTTAATTTTCTTTCATGAGGAGCTATCCCAAACCTGCTTCTTACGGAGCACCGATTTGACGCAGCGCACAATCCCTATCAGCGTTATGACATGCTTCGTCGTTTTGCCTAATTGGAAAAAATCTCGGCGTCATGCGACATTCAGTATATGTCGCCCTAATGGCGGCACCAGGTATAAGGAGCTCCCATGGTGAAATTGCTAGACCATTCATGCCTTAATTTCCCACAGTGATGGCATTTCATCCTAGATTTTGTTCAAAATCATACTTAAGTGCAGAGCTCGTCTGCTACTTCCAAGATCATTCCGAAACCAGCGCCGTCCGCTAAGATGCGTACTTTCAGGACACACCAGAAGTCCGAGTCGTCTGCGGTGATGCGACCAGACGAAAAATGTGAATTTTCTTGAGTAACAAAGACGAAGTGACACCTGTGCCACATGCAGCGAAACACAGCACCTGCCGTGTTTCGCCTTGAGCCTGACAGATAGCACCGCTGTGCCAGTCCAACGAAAATTTACGATTTTTTTTCTTGTGCACCATCGCAGACGACACGGACTTTTGAAATGTACCAGACGGAAGAACCAAGAGCTCGAATGCTGCGTGAAGGAAAGAAACGCGCCGCAATGTAACACCAGTGTGGGAAATGTGACAAGAATTGAGGGGTGGACCTAACGTAAGCAGTCATTACAACAGGGTTCGCTCATTTACGCAACATTCCGTGTGCACACAAAGGACAGGAGCTGTTACAAGATGAACACTGATACCGGGCTACGTCGGCATGCGAGCTGCCCTCTGGCGGCACTTTGCAGACAAAGCTGTCCTTCACAAAATTTCGAACACTGAGAACGTTGAGGCACATATCTCAAGAAGCCTATGTACAAGCAACTACCACCTACAAAGCAGAAAAATAAAGAGAAAGCGAAGGCTGACAATATGGCTGACAGTGACAGGCTTTAGGTGACAAGAAAGTAGAGAGGTTCGTGAATCGCATCGCTCTGTTTTGGAAACCAATTAAGCACATTGTATAGCACATTCCTGTGCTCACTTTTGCTAATTACATAAGCCATTCTCCAAAACATACCTTGTAGTAAAGTAATTGTTGGAACCGTTTTTGAGAAACCGTAACGAGGAATATCATTAGTGATGAACAACGAGGAAGTCCCTGAGGCAGGGGCGATTGGCACAGCAAATTCGGCTATTATTAGGTGCAGCTAAGCAAAATAAAATGCAGCAACGCGAAATAACAAAAACCAACTAAACATCTTTCAGGCAACAATTGGTTCAGCCTACCCGAAGCACATTACATAATGTTCGGGCCTGACTTATCTGTCAAAATAAAAACAGCGCGTGACCTTTGCTCTATAGGGTTGAATGAGCAAGGCACGACAAAACGAGCAATTTTTATGCGCCATGCGCAACACCTTGAACCTTTGGTACAAGCTGGACTAGGTTAACCAGAAACAAAATGAAGTTATGGCACTCTTCGACAACACACGACATCTTATTATTAAGATGACAGTTTACATTTTGTCAGCACCATAAACGATGCAAATTTGCCCCGAGATACCATTCAACTCGCTCTCTTTGCGTACCACAAATCGCAAAAGAAAACTGCATAACTATGCATCGATTTTATGAGGTCAAAGATCGAGTGAACATCGAGCAAATTTTTCTGAGCTCATCCAACAAAGCCAACACCCTATTCACATTAGCGCTCTTTGCTCTTTGCATGACTTCACCAGCCGCAGAAACGCGTATGACATCGAAGTCCTCACAACTTGAACTTAAAGCAGCAACCGTAGTACATTGTCAATTTATGGAGAGAGCGTTTATCTAATGATATACTGCGCATGCGAAATAAATGCCCGCGCAAAAAAAGACCACCAAGACCCAATAAGCATACCATTTCTGCGTGGCAGTTCGAAGTATCGTCGGATAAAACGCAAGATGGGGTTTCCTGCTTTCTTTTTCTGTCGAGGCATCACAAAATATGCTTCAGTAAATTGTCAAGGGAAGCTACGCTTAGGCGCTGGTTGCTTCGTGCTTGAGCCTCGCTTCGTTAGCGGCTGAACAACAACTACTACTCGCCTGCACTGAAATACTCATCTATACTGAACAGAAATAAACGACAGAAACAACAAGAGAGTACGGCACGGGAACAGCGCCGCAGAACCTGGGTATCACACTGAAGCGATGTTCACGACAAGAACGCAATGTCTTTAAAGTCACTTGCCGAGGCGGTAACCTACTGCGTCACATGAAGCAATTGACGAACAGCACCTACAACATCACAAAAAACAACGACAGCTCAGGCGTGTCCAGCAGTTTCTATCGAAGCGTCGTCTGGTCGAACCACAGTCTCCTCCCTGTCATCTGCTGTAGCGCCGCTCCAACAGCTGGCGGCAGAACACGCGACAATAGGAGCAGGAGTACTTGTGTGCTAGAGCGTCATCTGCAGGTGTGTCACCTGCAGCAGCGTCTTCTGCAAGACTGTTGTATGCAGTACCTTTATCAACATGAGCTATTTCGTTTGCAGAAGCTTCATCTACAACAACTTCGTCTACAAGATGGTTGTCTGCAAGAGCGTCGTCTGCAAGAGCGTCGTCTGCAAGAGCGTCGTCTGCAAGAGCGTCGTCTGCAAGAGCACCGTCTGCGGGAGCGCCGTCTGCGGGAGCGCCGTCAGCATGAGCGCCTTCTACTAAGGTACATGCCGCTTTCAGATATGGCTTCACGACGCGACTAGCAGAAGAAAGTCAAAACACCACAGCGTTCGCGAAAACACCCAGAAAGCTGCGAGATACACGACGAAGGAGCGGCACACATCAAAGCACTTGAGTTCCATTTTCCCTCCGAGTAGAAGAAGACAGCGTACCATCGTGGAAGCACTGGGATCATCGATTGTCGGATCGTTGCAACGATGCCTCCCCACTTAGCCGCCGAGATTGCGCACCGAGCGTATAGGGGGTGGGGGGAGGGGAGAGAGAAACAGCGTTACAGTTAACGCAAGCCGGAACGGCGGCAAGTTGTGCATAACAAACAACTTGATAGCCGTGTTTCCATCAGCGAAGACTTAAGTATTCAAGGCTTCGCATTTCCCAATGCAGCAACATCCGCCAAGTAGCACTCAGGGAGCTGTAACTTCTGCCTTTCCTTGAGACTTCCAGATATCTTTCCTTTTTCCCCTCCAGTTCCATTTGCGGCTGGTCCATTGGCGGCACCTCTTTGAGCCTCCTTGAGGAAAAAGCCTGCAAAGAAAGAGTCATCAAAATCGGCATTAGACACGCGTACTTAGTCATTAGCTTTCAGACATCGTGCATGTAAAACGTGAGCGGTAGAAAGAAGGCACGTGAAGTTTTATATGTTGCACCACAAAGGGCTCACACGAAGGTTGCATTAAAGCAACCGCGCCCATAGCAAAACACCACATGCCGAAAGTGTAAACGACGGTCTAAATTGACGTTGATGGCATGTACTGTCAATTTATTTTTAATTCGAAGTCCGTTACTTACTCTCTCTTCCATAGTCGTCTTGGATTCCGTTACTATTGACAACGTCAACTAAATTCCAATATTTTCGACTCCATTTGACCTTTTACAATAATCTCCATTTGGATATTGGCCTCTTACAATAAACAAATAATTGTGTTTACGGCAACAGTCTCCTCATCGTCTTGCTCATCTCCCCAGTAAAAAAGAACACCTTTTTTTTAATACATCTGTATTTACTCGCTCAAACAGGGCTTCACCTCAATGTTGCTCATGATGCGGTAGAGCACGCTTCACAGGATACAAGCCCTTCGTGGCCACGGTTCCAAGGTTTTTTGCCGCAGGAGGCCTGAGCTTTGCTCCACAGCAGCGAAGCATTCGCAGTGCTTTTAAAGTCGCCGTCGCAACACATTTTCACTCGCGCAGTGCATCAGCTCAGCGCTTGCTCCTTTGACTCACAGCGTACAAGATCATAAAACGCGATGGCCGGCTCTCCAAGATAGGACAACTACGCCCACCTCGCTTACGCAGAATTCAGCCGTGGCGCAATTTTCCTTCCACACGCCCACACTTAGCGCATTCGCCACAGTGGGTTTGTGACATTTCAAAGGAGGACGGTGACAAGTGACAGGTGACGCACAAAGTATAAAATCTAGACAATGAAACCGGAAGATTTATAAACAGCAGCAGCAGCAACAACAAAGGCCTGTTGATTGGCATCATCATCATCATCATCATCATCATCATCATCACAACCACCACCACCACCACCACCACCACCACCACCACCACCACCACCACCACCACCACCACCACCACCACCCTGGTTACGCCCACTACAGGGCAAAGGCCTCTCACACACTTTTACAACAATCCCGGTCATGTACTAATTGTGGCCATGTCGTCCCTGCAAACTTCTTAACTCTCATCAACAAAGAAGTTGATTGGTATATGAATGATCTATCGGGCTTGGCATGTTGAAATCAAGACGGCGACTACGGTGAAGTGATCCCTTTTAACTTTAACCACCTACGGTTCTTTTGTAATGCATTCAAAGTTCAAGACACGAGCACTTCTTCTTGCTTCCTGGTACATTCTGAATGCAGCCGCTAGGGTCGAGAAAAACGAACCCCCTACCACGAGATCACCGGCAGAATGCCTCAGCCACTTAGTCACAGCGACAGCACTTGTTACGAAACGTTCGCACGGGCCACCACGGTCCATGGTTTCTCCACGAAAGTGTTCGCAGCTCTCTCGCGTAGCCCATACTGCATTAGTTATCACAGTCGTTTCCAATTCTCATCATCAGTGATTCATTGCCGAGGCGTTACTGTTCGACAGTAGCACCGCGAACCGCGCGTGTACACAGAGCGAAAGAAACCTTCGCATCCATTTTTGCTGAGCTCCCGAGTCAAAGCGTCAATATTTTACGTCGCGACGCCTCGACTGCTTCGCTGCGAACAGCGAATCGGCGATTGAATCATGCAGCGAAACACCTCGCAGTTTCGGTGTTATAAAGAACTCACTCGAAAATAAGTTGCACCATTCGAACGACTGTTATACTTCGGAAGGGGCTGAAGCACTAAAGCGCCAAACAGACGACACAAGAAGAGACACGGACAAGTGCTCGTCCGTGTCTCTTCTTGTGTCGTCTGCTTGGCGCTTTAGTGCTTCAGTAACAAGCACCAACTAGCCCAACAAAAAGTTCTGCTTGAATGCTTCGGAAGGACCGCTCTAGCGCTGCGACTGTTCAACGTTATTACTGAGACGCCCCTGCCTTCCAAAAAAAGAAAGAAAGCTCAATGAACGCCGAATGTATGAAATGTTTACCCGTCTTTAAGTATTCATAATTCTTCGCGCCTCTGTCGAGATCGCCGCGCCCAAGCACGCATCAGAGCCGCGGGGGCTGTCAGACGAGTTCGCGCGTGAGACGCGCAGTGGGACATAAACGGGGTGCGCCGTCCTGGCGACGGAGAGCGGGCCACGTAATTACGGCTTGGCTGCCCTCGACCAGCACGCTCGCGACTCGAACAACCGAAATCGCGGGGGGAAAACGGAACACAAAGCGAGACAGCACACGGCAGGGGAGGACGCGTGAATCGGCGTGCCGGCCCGCCAAGCAATGGGACGACGGCACGCACTGCAGGCGAGGATGGCCGGCCGGGGAACACGAATTGGGGCGTCTCGGGCGCCCCCCAGCGGTCGCCACGCCTCGGAGTGGCGGCTCGGAGCTCGTGTATTATTAGCGTTGTTTGCGGTGGTGGGACGGGACGCGGACGGCGCGAGAGCTCGCCGGAAATTCATGAGTCCTGTCGAGGGGATTCTTTATTTACGCAATGCGCTGTAAGGTTTAGACGTTGTTGAAGGGAGGAACTTCCCACCGCTGGCAAACAGTTGTACGAATTGGGGTCGTGCATGAAATATGTGGACGCTGGACCATGCCTTCATCCAACTCACCCACGCTGGGGACGTGGCTGTAGGGAGGAACTTGCTCTCATCGAGAACTAGGAGTACGGGATTTACTTACAGTATTTACATTACGACAGGAGCTACATTTCAACAGTCTAGCATGACTCCCAAACGGAGCCAGACAGACGAAGCCCCAAGCCCGAAGCACACAGCACGCAACCGAAAACGGCTGCTTAAAGACCCTTTGTCCTCCCTAGATCCCTAGGTGAGGGAAAACTGCCGTTCAGCCTCCGTCCAATCGGACCGTCCAAAGTCGTCGTTGGAGGCGTAGTCGACCCGCCTTTGAGGGAGAGGGTTCACACACTCTCTTCCGCACTTTGGTCTCACCGAACACACTGAGGTGAGCGGGTCCTCGTAGACATGGGTTGTCAAGCTTGACCCCAGCGGGCGCCTCTTGATTCCAGAGCTGGCTTCCCAGGTAGCCGCCGCGACTGTCAGCAGACTGTGACGAATTCTGGGGCCCGCAAAAATGCACCGCAAAACCCCCTTTTCCAGGAGTCCTCTTGCTCCAAGTAGACCGTCAAGGCGACAGCGAATCAAGTACTTGGTCCGTCGGACGTGGCTAGCCTTGCTGGCGTCGCCGAATCTCCGAAGGAGGCGCATGGTTGATTAACTTTGCGGTGGTCTCCAGTTCTCCGAATGAGGTGCATGGTCGGTTAACTTTGCTGGCGTCGCCAGTTCTCCGAAGGAGCGCATTGATGGCTCTCCAAAACGAAACGTCGCAGGGGGCCGGGAAGGGTTGGAAGGTCGCTAGCCCCGCAGGACGAAACAATTTGCAGGTCAGTAAGTATCCCTGCAGGCCGATCGTAACAGTGTCAACGTTAGGGCTGCTAAGGTGGACTAAATTGTATGTGTGTGTGGAAAGTGTAGGAAGCCGCATATATATACATATATATACATATATATACATATAATATATATATATATATATATATATATATATATATATATATATATATATATATATATATATATATATATTGTATGCTGAATGTTTCCCGCGCTTTTATTTTTTCTCGGATAAACCAACCCGGCAACGCTGAGCACGAAACAAAAACTTGATTCGGAGGTTATTTCAGGTGCCCTACAACTGTGGAATTGATACGTTCGCGATTCAATCAATTAATAAGAAGGTGAGTTCTTCAAAGCAATTAAGTAATCGATAATTCGCGATGAAAAAAATACTGGCTTTAAGCACACGCGACTACGACTACTGTGTACTCGGTACGATTTCTATAGAGCTGTTGGGTTTTTAAAAAAATCATGGTCCAAGTTAGCTGGGACACCCGCTATACGTAGTGTAATTTACGGCAATCTGCTCCGGGCCTTCGTCAATTTCACTTCGCTCCTCCAACAGGCTGGACGTGGGTGGAGTGAGCTCCTGAACACCGCTTTGCAATGCAGTGAACACGGCTTAAATAATGAGTCCGGGACCTCAAAGAGGTACGACGTAACGCTAACGCATTTCTCTCGCATTTGCCGTCAAATCGCCACTTTTTTTTTTCTGCTTCTCAGCAGCCGTAACATCAGAGCTGAAAGTTGGGCGACTTGGTACGTGGATCGTTCTGCGAGTGGCTCCAGACACACACACCGATGAGAACGAAAGCCAAGGAGCTCGACTTTCTGTAGTCACAATCTTGTGACGACAACGGATAACAAAGCCAAGGAAAACGTAAGGCTGTTGCTTCGGCTCTCCCCGCCCGCAAGTTGTTTACTTACTCGCGGACTTTCATTTCCCTCTTGTTTATTATTTCCACACCTAAATTAAAGATTACGAATAAAATGCCCTGTGCATTCCTTGGCTTCATTATATGTCGGCTTCATGTGATTGGTAAGAAAAGAAGGAATACACGAACGACACGGAGGCGAACTCTATAAACTGATATACTTAGTGAAAGGCACAGGGATTTGTACTGACGTTCTCTAAAAAATAAAACATTCTGAGGTTTCCCCAGCCAAAACCGCGATCTGATTAATACACGCCGTAGCAGGGGAATCCGGAATAATTTTGGCCACCTGGCCTTCTTTAACGTGCCCCCAATGCACCGGACGTAGGCGTTTTTGCATTTCACCCCCCATCCAAATGCGGCTGCAGCCGCCGGGATTCGATTTAGAAATTAAACTCTGGGTCTTAACGTCTCGAAATTGCGCAGCAGGTGATGAGGAACGCGATAGTGGAGGTCTCCGGATAAGCCTTGACAACCTGCGTTTATTTTATTATTATTTCATTAGCCTGCACCCAAAGCACGGCACACGGTTTTTTTTTACCCGCTTCCACTGGGATGAAACGCAAAGACCGCGGTCTGGGAGTCGAATCCGCGCCCTCGCGATCAGCAGCACGAAGCCGTAGCCACTCAGCATAGCGGGTCTTGACATTTCTGAAACTTTTTTTCACCCATTATTGTTGTTTTTTCGCTACCAAATGGCGCTTAAGAGATACGCTTACTATAAATCGTCCATGCCATTAAATTTAAAAAAAGTACCAGTCGAGTGTATTGCCCCGATGTCGTCCATGCTTTCCTTTCTTCTCCGCGCATTTTTTTTGTCGTCTTTCTCTTTTTGCACAATCAGCAGTATTCGTCGTACTTTCTCCTCCGCAACAACCGCACATAAACACAAGGCGTTATTGCTTCACAGAGATACCCCGTCGCACCAACACCGTGAGACATTTCAACGCTTCTTAAATCAATAGCCGCAGAAGTGGGAGGTCTGGACGTGATGTTATAAAAAAAAGCGCTTGCCTCAAGGGAAGTTCCTTCTCTCAGTAAAATAATGTTTACCGGTAGAGTAGTGATCGTCATTCCAGGCTCGTATTCCGTTACTTCAGTGAGCTGATGATTCATCGATGTGCATGCATTGTGTGTGAGTCAGAGAAACGAAGTCGCAATTCACAAGTCATTTGAGTCTGGAGCTTCTTACGTGCCCAAACCACGATTTCATTATGAGGCACGCCGTAGTTGGGGGGGTTCCGGATAAATTCTGACTACGAGGGGATCTTCAACGCGCCCCTTAAAAGCACGGGACACGGTTGCTTTTGTCGCCGGCATCGAAATGCCTCTGCCACGGCCGGGATTCGAACCTGCGACCTCGTGCTTAGCAACGCTAACACCACGGCCGCTAAGTCACCGCGACGGGTATCACAAGTCTTACCAGACCTGATGTAATAGCTCTGCGGAAGCCCGCAAGGAGGAGAGAAGTAATTAATAAAGGGAAAATGAGACATCCACCCAAACGTAGCAAATTGCTACAAAGGAAACCCATACGGGTTTCTCGAAAAAGAAAGCCTTGCAGTTGAAGAAAATTTCGTCCTGGATAGGGACGAATTCATAGGTCCGGGACCTCAAGTGAGCCATTGCAGTACCCAAAGTCATTGCCAAGCCTATTCGCGAAACCTGACTAAACTGGATGAATGAAGAAATCATTGAAGAGAACAATGGCTTGTGACCTGCTTGGGGTCGATTTACCTTTTCTAAATCAAAATGGATATTTCAGCTCCCTGGTTATGCTGCCGCATTAAATATAACGTCAGTGCGTGCTTGCTGTACCGATGACGACGACCTCTCGTAGAGCAATAAGTACCTGTGCCTTCTCGAGTGCTGTGATTATGCGGTCCCTCGCCTGCTAGCAACGCTCGACAAATAAGGAACAGAATACTTACCGCGCTACGAGAGGTCGTCGTCCTCGGTACAGCAAGCACGCACTGATGTAATATTTAATGCGGCGAGATCCTCAAATATTATCACGAGGCGCGCTTGAAATACCCACCCCCTTCACCGCTCACTCAACAAAGGACAGTCTACCGCATGGCGCTTATTTCAAACCCACACCTTCCCTAACCCTAAGCACTGCCATCGCATCTACCCCGAAAATTTACTACCCCGCTCTGCACACTCTGTAACCATCCTTCCGACCTACGCCACATTATCTGTGCCTGCTCACAGGTCACTCGTACTCACCGACATGGCACCCGCCCAAAGCTCACCATTACGCTTAAGCTGCTAACCAGCGACCCGGAGGATCATCTCTGGGTCGTCCAGATGGCTACCGACGCCACTGGATCACAAGGACTGGCCGCTATCTAAGGCAGGGGGGCGAGAGGGGCTGTCTATGGCCACCTTTGACCCCATCAAGGACTCAATAAATGTTGTTTCACTCTCTCTATTGTCGAGTTTTGCGCAGTTGCCTGTTTCTTCTACCAACTTGCGTCTCTTTACAGCTACATTTTTTTTTACTTCGCTCTATTGTGGTTGAATGAAGTATGCTGTGTTCCTCTCAAAGACCGTGCTACATATACGGACGTTATAAGCAGTATGCAAATCAAGCCGAAGTCCCAGACATTCCTTCCAAGTTGAGCCAGAATGTGATCCACTGGAGTTTGCTCTTTACCGACCTTTGCTACTACCCTTACAACCTTAAAATATTCACGACACTTGCTAAGGTACGATGGAAAGTTGGGCGAATTTGGCACGTGACACTGCGATAACTCTTACTTCTTGATTTCCCAGAGCGCAAATTCAGCTGCGGATCCAAACACACGTTTTCAAACACACGTCGTTTCTCGTTCTCAGTTTGCCTCCTTGCCCTTCAATGCCACAAATATACTTTCCCGTTAGCCTCCGAGTTTCAGCGCTATGGGTGAGCATCGCATAACTTGAAACATTCGCACTTCGCACGTGCAGCATGCCCGCGAAGGTCGCTGCGTCAGAACGGCTTCGTCCGGTGCGACTTATGTGACAGAATTTATGGCAAACCTTTCACGATCCCTTTCCCTTGCTCTCTGTCCTTCCTTCATTCGTTCATGCTTTCTTTTTCTTTCTTTCTGTTTTTCGGAGAGCGTTCAGAGTTCCCCTTGACGCAGACACTCGGGAGGCAGCCCACGCGCACACCCTTGCGCAGTCTGAAAAGCCATACTGTCATCCTTTCGCAACGTCTTCACGCCAGAGTGAAAGCTACGAGGCGTGCCGGCGTCAGGCGATCCAAAGTGAGAAGAGGCGGTTGGGCAAAGACGGCGTGGAGACACAGTAAACAAAAGATGACGCAGAGACGGACAGAAAGCATTCGTAGTTTTTTCTAAACGCGGCGAGTCACCGCTCACTTTCGTAATCACTGGAATTTGTTCCACCTGGAACGCGTATGTGTTGCTGAAAACGATGGATTTCCCAAGTCACAACGCCGGGTGAAGCCAAGAGGCCGAAGTCAAGGCAAATACACGTACCGCCCATCACACCCATGCTGGCTGAACCGTCGTGCCTATAGCTCCCGCAGACCATTAGCGCCAGATTTCTTGAGTAGTCTTGAAGTATTTCTATTTAAAAAAGATCGAGACAATTAAAGACCCGCCACGCTGTCGCAATTGTATATGGTATTGCACTGCTCATATCAACGTCCCAGTTTCAAACTTGACCCCGATAGCCCCAGTTCGATGGAGGGCGGAACGCAAAAACATTCGTGTACTTATACTTTGCTCTACGCTGAATATCCCCGGGTGATCAAAATTAATAAATTCATCAGGTGTCTCCCTCTACACGGCGCAAGATAATCGGATCGTGGTTTTGGCACGTAAGATATCATCCCGTAATTAAGTTTCTTTCATTGCTTTTTTTTCTCTTTTTGTAAGAATCTCTATGGCAACGTGCGCTAGCGAAACATTACGTTCCTGGCTCGCCTACGCTGTTGCTACGCTACGGAATCGTCATACCGACCCGCGTTCAAGCGCTCAGGGCGTAGGCTCCACATCCTACGGACGCCGCATAGGCTCGACTCCGCTGCCACATTACTGTTAAAACACAATGCAGGCCTTGCATGGTTACACTCAACACGACGGAACGGAGGCGTGCCGCGTGATGAAGGCCACGAACAGTCCTCAGTCGCACAAGTATACGTATACCGTGTCGCCGATGACTCGTTAATAATTGAAACTGCCGAACCCTGCCGATCCCAATAGGTGGCCAGCGAATGGGCATCTACGCCGCCGGACTCGCAGGCTTCATATGGTAGCAGACGCCCGTAATTATGGACCTCTCAGGCGATCGAAACCGAGCAGACGACGCTCTGACGCCGTCCGTGGTGCAGACGGCGCGGGAGACACACTCTGACAGACAGACATGTAGTGTAGCGATAGGAGAGTCCACGAGATGGCGCCCCTAACTGATTGACGCAGCCCATAAAATGTGCACACCAGTATCACGTCATACTGAGGTAGAGGTTTCTTCCGAACAGGCACGTACAGCGTGCTTCTCAAGCTGAATCCAATGATAAATGAAACGATTACACACGGGACATGTACGACACTTAACACACACATAACATACGACATTGAGGTATCTCGCTGAGACCAGAACATTTCAGAATGGTGACGAGCGTCTGCATAGAGAGGAAGGCATAGCCGGCACTATAGTTTACGGTCCTAGTACACGTAATAGCTCAACGTGTGAATCCTCAGTGAAGTCATAGTAAAACACAGCATGCGCGTTTGCCTTTAGTTACACGCAACGCGCCGAAATGCTCAAGTGCCGCATTGCTAAGGCTGCGGCGACTTTTCGCCTAACCTAATGTAGCCTAACCTACCTAAACTGTGTAATACGAAAGAAGTCTTACAACCTGACCGGGAAAAAAGAAAAGAAAGCCTGGCTGAAAAAAACAGTTTGCAAAGATGTTGGATGCATGCGTTATCCTGCCCGTCCGTATCATCATATGCATCGCCGATCACGTCAGCACCCAAGAAACATGGAAGGCCTCCAACTCTGCACGGATAACACAGCAATTAACAACCAGACACAGCGCATGCCATTCCATATGCCTAAAATTGACGGAATGATTGATGGCACAGGTGAACGTTCCTCGTTTTCTAGGATGGACCTTTGAAAAGGTTTTGGGCAAGTACCACTTCGAGAGGATACAAAGCGGCATAGAAATTTGATAACCCCATTTGACATCTACGAATACAACAGCCTCCCTTTCGGGTGGAGGAACTCGCCCAGCTGGTTCCAGAAAAGGATGAATATGCATGTGGATCCGCCCATTAGCCGCTTCTGCAATGCATATACGTCGACGATATTACTGTGTATTCTAAAAGTGAGCGTCCCCACGAACTACACAGGTCACATGTTCTCGCAGCTTTGTCAGAAGCCGACCTAGAGTTTAATTTGAAGAAAAATAAATTATTCAAAAACAGAGTACTGGGTGGCACCAAGAAGAACACAAATGAAGTATCGGTGGTACGTATTACGAATCTCGTGATACCTTTTGACATGCGCGTGTTCTTAGGGTTGGCAGGACATTTTAGAGCATTTATCCAAGACTACGCTCTCAAAACCAGGTGTCTGACAAGACTAACACAAAAAGAAGCATCATTGTGCTGGATGGATAACTGCGAGCTGGTACGAGTTATCTCGTCTGATCCTCAGACTTCCGGACTCCGTCTAGCGTTGAGCTCAATACAGAAAAAGCGAGACGCAAGCTAGCCAAATCGTCAGCTCCGCGTAACTGGCTACCATAGCTACACGTTTAACAACAAAGTGGATATAAACTACACTACGATAGAAAAGGAAGCTCTAGCCGTGCTAAAGGCCATTGAGTACTTGCGTTCCTACCTGGAAAGTACCAGATTCATGTTGTGCATTGGGAATGGGGCACTCACTCGCGCTTTGAATACGGCGGAGCCGAAAGAACAAGTCGTACAGTGGGTCAACGAGCTTAAAGAGTTCGACTTTAAAGTGAATCACCGTTCAGGAGCTTCTATGAAACATGCCGACACAATGTGCAGATTGGGAGTCCTATTTGTTGATGTGCATCACGAAACAATAGGTGTCACCCAAAATTTGGTAAGCAACTGAACGTTTACAAGAAGCAACGAAAGGTAGAACTGCAGTGCCTCCCACACTAGCTCCAGACACTGTGGACCTTGACCACAACAGTCCCCATTGCGGCGGTCATGATAATTTTTGGCGGACCTACATGAAACTGACGAGCAGGTTCACATGGGCCCACATGAATGAAGACACGAAAATATACGTGCAGTCAAGTCACGAATGCCAGCTGATTAAAGATTAAACAACCTACTTAACAGATTATATTACACAAGCACCCGAAAGTACCATTCGAAGTTATTCGCACGAACTTCGCTATACTTAAAAAAAAAAATCCGAAGGTGCGAAGAAAACGCCAGCATTTCTGCACTGCGTGTATTAGTGCACCAGGATGGCGGCGACGAAACCGGGGAAGGAGGAAGCCAACAATGAAATTTCCGTTTTAAGCCGAAATATGTTTTGCAACGTGAAAGCATCATTGTCCGATAATGGACCCGCCTTTCGGAGCCGTTAACAGAAGGAACGAGTCAAGCGACGTGGAGTTACGGTCAGGTTGACAGTATCATTTCACCCAGTGGATAATGGGCCAGCTGAGCGAGCTATCCGCGACACCAAACAATACTTGAGCGTGTATCCAGACTTGCGAGGCGGATGGATGTACTGCCGTTAAGCGGCAGTAGCTCATCATGACCGCTCCTTTACAACATCTCTGGGATGCACACGGCCTCTTTGCTGCTACTGGGAAACCCCAACGTAGTTGCCAGCCGCCACATCCCTAGGAGTTCAAGCAATGCTGGAACTGACGGACGGAAGATGAAACGAAGAAAGCGAAGCTAAGGACCCTAAAACAATGAAATAGAACTTTGAGAGCGAGAAAGAAAGAGAGAGAGAGAGAAAAGGAAAAGAAAGACAGGGAGGTTAGCCAGTGCAAGTACCGGCTGGCTACCCAGTGCTGTGGAAAGGGGTAAAGGGAATAAAAGGAGAAAGAAGAAAAAATGCAAACCCCAGCGATATACCAAGAATAGAGGTTGGAGAGTTGGTGCTAGTAAGAAAAGCATAGCCGAGTCCAGACTCAAAAACAGATAGCCATTCTATGTTGCCAAAATAGAAAGCCAACAGGGAATTTAAAGACTGTCTGCTACGTAGGCGCCAATGACACTGTCGAACCAGCCTCTATAACAAACGTTTTTCAACACCGCCCCTAGAGAAGAGAAAGAGAGAGAAAGAACGCAAACAAACACATAGAGGTTGACCATACGTAGTTCCAGTTTGCTACCCTGCGCGAGGGGAGGGAGCAGGGAACGCCACCCCAAGAAGGATGAAAACAAGGACAGAGGAAGTGATGCGTGCTCAGGCAGAAGACGAAGAAGAAGACAAGCCATAACCAGCAGTAAGGAGGTTCGGGTGCACATAAAAATTTAAAAAGTTAGAAATGGCGAACTCGAAGAGTACTCTGTCCGTTCATTATGTGCGGGCTCGCTACAGACCGAAATCTTAGATTCGAGGCAATGCACCCAGGCATCGAGGGAATCGTAGCGTTCTTTATTATTTTATTTCTTTTATTTTCACAATACTGCGGACACCTGCGCAAGCAGGAGGGTGCTACGTGAGCAAATACAAAAAAAATGCGAACACACAAAATATATACAAGGGATACAGTGAACAAGATACATCAAATGGGTGGTTGTAACCAGTGGGAATTTCCAGGTCGGACATTCCAATCATTGATTGATCTTTCGCTAAGATCCCTTGTCCCGCTAACTTCTGCGGTCGACTCGGCGGTGCAAGCACGCACCAAGTCGCAGATGACGCGTTAATAATTGAAGCCGCCGGACCGCGCGTGCCAATCTCGATGGGCGCCCCAGCGAATGGGCCCCTGCTCCGCCGGACTCTGGCAACGCACCTGGAGGCAGACGCGCACAGTTCGCTATCGGGACGCGACGGGAGGAAAGGAGGGGAGGGGGGGGGGCGGCACTTCGTGTATTATGCAGCGGCACGGGCAATACGCGTCGAGATATGCCCCGAGGCCGAGTCACGCACTCGCAGGAGCGGGAACAAACAGGATGAATAATGAACGGAAACAGCGCGAGACGAAAAAGGGAAGTGGGCCAGGAGGGGAGACGCGTGAGCTTGTTCGCTATGTAACACGCGTGAGGCGATTGATTGATTGACTGATTGATTGAATAATTCCTTCGTTCATTCATTCATTATCGCACGCACATTCGCAGACTAATACAAACAGGACTAACACTGATGTGCGTAAGCTTGTTGGCTATGCAACACACGTAAGGCAGTTTATTTATTTATTTATTTATTATCGCAAATACTGAGTCACGCGCATTCGTAGACTGAAACGAACAGGACTAATACTTATGTACAAAAAGGGCACTGCCGTGCCCATTAAAGCCACAGACGCAAGCATGGCGCGAGTAAATAACAACCTTGTAACTCCCCCCCCCCCCCCTTCCCCCCTTTCCCCCCTCCTACGCACAAGCACCTCGAGACGCAAGGCGCATGCGTCATGTGTCATTGTAAATGCTTACACAAAAGAAAAAAAATATCAGCGACGATTTAGAAGTAAATGCGAGAAATGCGTTAGCATTACGTCGCACCCCCCCCCCCCTCTTTTTTTTTTTTTGAGGTCCCGGATGCAATTATTGAAACCGCGTTCACCACGTGGCGAAGCGTTGTGCAGGAGCTCACTGGACGCACCTCGCGCCTCTTCGAGGAGGGAAGTGCAACTGACCATGCTTTGTAGCTCACCACCATCGGCAGTGATAAAAAAGAACATGATAGCTGCACAGATAAGCGGTCACACCTAATGACGATTCTTCAGTTTGCGAACAAACTCGTTACGGTTGCCACTTGATACACTGAATCCTGGCACTCGATTCCCACGATTAATGACAAGGACCGGAGGTGAACGTCAGATCGCGCTCGTAATTTAGAAACACTTACACACACATTGTAGCACAATGTGTACGGACCCTCTCTGGAGCGACAACGCGAGTTTTTTTTCCAACGCTGCGACATCGACGACGCCGGGAACGTTCGCTCTAGCGCATGCGAGGGGAACATTGACCACATATTGTGCCATTGTCCTCAATTTCAAGCACAAAGACAGTATTTGTCCGACACGTTGAGGAAACTAGACGATCGTCGTCTGAGTGAACAGACAATATTAGAGCACCGTCCCGACCGATCATCGGCTCAGAAGGCAGTGAAGGCACTTTTGTTTTTTTCTCAGAACTTCTGGTTTGCTCGAGCGACTTTAACTGAAGTGCTGTCCGTACACGTACCTACACCTTCTCTCTCTTTCTCTCTCTTCCTCTTCCCCTTCTCCCATCCTCCAGTGTAGGGTAGCCAACCAGACTATTGACTGGTTAACATCCCTGCCTTCCTGTATTCTTCTCTCTCTCTCTCTTTCGGAGCGTTCGCCGAATTGACGAATCGCGAATAACGAAGAACGCTTTCGAATGTTTGCATGTCAGCGCGGGCAGGACGGTTCCAAACGTAATTCGGCTCGCCCGGGCGCAAACGCCTTTGATATGCGCAGTTCGTCCGTACAAACGGATCTCGCGATTGAAACGGAGCGGAACTCGAGACAGCGAAAAAGAAAAGAAGAACAATCGCAGGAAACTGGAGACACCAAGAGTTCTCGTCGAAATTCAGCACATAGGCGCGTCGTCGTCGAAACGTGGTGTAATTTATGCGAAAGAAAAAAATCACCGAAAGCTATACGGGCGGGGAAACGGCGTCGACTTTGCCGAAGTCTTCGAAGAACTGCAAGCCGCACGAACGAGACGGAAATCTCATTAACATATTCATTAATTTTTTCCCCTTCGCCGCGGCTCCTACTGCGCAGGCGCCGACGCTTTCGTCGTCGGCCATTGTGAAGCCGCGCTCGTCGTATGCAAATGAAGCCGGAAGCTGTTCTTGCCGTCTATCCTTAATGAAAGAGAAGACGCGGCGCAGCGCACGAGCGTAGCAGGCGCGTACTTTCAAACGCAATTGAGGATGTCTGGCCCAGATATGAGAACAGACTACTATATTTGACGTGCTAGCATAGGGAGAAAGGTGCGAACCTTGCACGTGAAATATGCAGGGCTTGAGGTTACCACACAAAGATTTCCATTCTACCTTTCCGAACAACGCAACATTCTGGACAAACTATAAATTCATAGCAAATGTTGGCCCAGTAATGCCCAAAGATCCGACATATAGCGAACGTTGGCCATACGTTAGGTGGCACCGCGACAGTACAGAACAACGCCTTTAGCAAGCAACAAAAGGGGTGCCAATAATTGTGCAGCATGGGTGGGTATTTTATCAACGAGGCATAACGTCGGCGCTACATTGATCCTATATTAGCCCTACTTCTTGCATTTCTTATGCTTGCAGACAACCTACTATGACAATGGAGTGAAAGACATACATGCACATGTGTCACTGCGCAATGAAGTCCGGCAGAGTTTAACAGCTCCTTCTGTTTCGCCTTTTTGAATTCTATATTCTTAAGAGAAAGCAGCAGAAAGTCAGAGGTTCATACTGTGAGCGGCAAGGGAATCCGAGTGGTTCGAAACGAGCCGCACGCATAATACGGAAGTACGCATATTGCGGAAGATGCGGGTTAGACTCCCGCCTGCGGCAAGTGACCTTACTCTTCCCTTGACTTCCACTTTCCTCTACGCCTCCTTTCTGCATTTCAATTAGGCATCGCAAACCATTTTCCGCTACGCGGCATCCGGCTCGATTGCATCTTTCTCCGTACAGCACCACATTACGTACCCTTGCGTCCTTCGTCCTAAGTCTCGCGCTGTGTCTAATCTTTAGGACTGAACTCTACGCCTCGTCGTTGTCCCGCTCTCCTTCTATTTCCCGTCCCTCTATCTCTCTCCTCCATCTCAAGGCCCTTCAGGCCAATGTGCTTCGATTCCCACGCAGCGCAGGGCCGAGAGAGTGCACCAGCCCTCCTGAAAGACAAACGCAATGCGATCGCTCCGAGCTACACACCAGGCTACGCCGAAGAACATGGCGCTGAAAGTAAAGTGTAAGAGAGGGAATTAGGGACGTGACGGGGGGGGGGGAGAGTACGAAAGAAAACGGCGGCGAGGCAACGGGGCAACGGGAAAACAACACGAAGCAATAGCACGGGGAGGAGGTGAGGGGCACACCAGGCTCCGCTGAAGAACATGGCGTTGAAAGTGTAAGAGGGAATTAGGGACGTGACGGGAGGGGGGGGTAGTGTACGAAAGAAAAAGGCGGCGAGGCAACGGGGCAAGGGGAAAGCGACACGAAGCAATAGCATGGGGAGGAGGTGGGGGGGGCACACCAGGCTCCGCTGAAGAACATGGCGCTGAAAGTGTAAGAGAGGGAATTAGGAACGGGGGGAGGGGGAAAGTGTACGAAAGAAAAAGGCGGCGAGGGAACGGGGCAAGGGGAAAGCGACACGAAGCAATCGCATGGGGAGGAACTAGGGGAGGGCAGGTGGAGGGGGGGGGGGCATTAACAAGCCCCGCACTCGCGAGCACGCAGTCGATCTGCATCGAGGCGGCAACGAAGGAGGCGCTGCCTCTTTTTACGCCTCGCGGTTCGGAGCGCGCGCCTCGCCGCGTCGCAGTCGGATTGGTTTCTGAGCTCCAGTGAGGCGCATCGTTAAACACTGAAATAAGCGATGTAAACAAAAAAGAAATAGTTGAAATACAACGTCGAGTAAACAACGAAGTAAAAAGAAAATGTGAAAGGGAGTGTGCACAACGAAAGAAGGTGGCTCAACAAGGAAGTCCGCAAATAAAAGCAGCGGAGCAAATGTAACAGGGAAATAAATAGAACGAAGATTAAGCGAAAACGAAAGGGCACAGCGAGCGAGAACCGGAAAATAAAGGAAGACAGGGAGAAAAAATTAGAACGCATTAAACTTAACTCGCCATGGTATTAGAAATAAAGGCAGCGTGCCGCAACAAGCGACACATAAACAGTAACGCGCGCTTCTCAGGGTAGATTTGGGGTCGCAGTGTAGGCGCGTGGAAAGATCAGCTGCTAAAAAAAGAGTCTGGAGGACTATCATTAAAGACAAGGAGTAAGGATATGAAAGTGGATAGACAGTAGATGGGGGGGGGGGGGGACAACATACGCCTATATACATTTCGCGATTGCGTACATAATCAGCCATCACTTTGCGTGTCAGAGACCTACTCAGACCCGCAGTAACAGCGACGGCTGATGCAACGGGCACGCGCAGGGGAGCCAATGGCGCGCTGCACGAAGGGCTCCAACCTACAAGGAAGTTGCCCCACTTTATTACCGATAAAGGTTTCTCTCGCGAGTCAGCCATATCACAGTGTTTGCGCCACGGTTCTGCAAGACGATTTCGCATGACTCACGCTGAAGCAGTGAATGGAAGTGAATATGGAACTCTATGGAAGTGGATACATCCCCTGCACGGAACGAGAAATCAAGTACCACAACTTGAAGTAGAACGACAGCAGATGTACATAAAAGAGAGAGCGAAAGAGGGAGGAAGAAAAAGACTGGCACACAACGTATGCCAGGACAGAGAAAATTCAGGTGGACGACCGAAAAACAGAAATAGAAAAGAAAATACAAACCGGTACACACTCTCTAAACGTAATGGCGCCGGACGGTTCCCTCCAGCTCGCGACGAGAAAGGTGATTGCTGTACTGTCGTCTCGTCCGCTGCCGCTTCTCCCATCGCAGGGAGATGCGCGGTTCCCGTAATTTATGCGATTGCCTTTTAATTGGCCCTCACGAAGAGAAGAGCGGCGAGGGGCCCCGGGTCAGGAATTAACTTGACAGACACAAACAGCGCAAGAAAGTTAAACACGGAGAAGCGATGGGGTGAAGGGCAACTCGTCGTCAACAGACGGACGGCTTGCCGACCGTGATGTGCGTCGCTAATTGATGGCCAGAAAGAGAAAGAAGAAAAAAAAAGAATGAACGAAGGAGGGCATGGGGGAAGGAAGGCACAGAGGAAAGAAAGAAAAGAAAGAGAGGATCAATGATATAAATATTTTTTTATTACCCGCCACTACAGGGTAAGCTTAGAGGGAAGCAAGGGAGAAAGGAAAGAAAAAGGAGAAATGAATTAAGCGAGGAACTAGTAAATGGATGACTGAAGAAAGGAAGGAGGGACGAAGAAAGAAATGTAGCAAGGAGGAGAGGAAGGAAAGGCACACCAAGAAAATTAGAGAAGAAAGATGGAATGCATGAGTGGAGAAAAGAGGAAATGAATAGACGAATGAAAAAAATCGAAGCAATGAGTGAACGAATGGAGAGACTAAAAAGAACGGAATGAATGTTGAGCGAATCATAGAAGAAATGTTGAGTTTAATGAATTAATGGATAGAGTAAAGATAATAATGAGCGGAAGAAGCAAGAAATAGAGGAAAGGAAAAAAAAGAATAAATGAAGGAATTTGTGGCACTGTGTATACTTGTCTCAGTGACGTTGCTACGTAAGATCTTTTGGACCCCGTCCAGCTACTGTCGTAGTTTTTAGCCCAAAATGAAGGCCCAGTTTTTGTCGACCGGGAAATAAAGGTTGATTTGGTTTAAATATAGATACATTAAAACCACAGAGGATATATATATATATATATATATATATATATATATATATATATATATATATATATATATATATATTCATACCACACTAGCAAAGAGCAGTGCAGAAATATAAGGAACAGGAAAGAAAGAAGTGATGGATCAGCGAAGGAAATAATTTTAAAGAAAGCAGGAAGTAATGAGAGAACAGAAAGCTACTCTGCCCCGCTTGAGGACGACGGTAGAGACTGAAAATTTCGCGAGGGCTAAATGCTAATTTGTTATCGTGCAAGCAGCAAGCGTAAACACATGCGCATAAGCGATAAACATTCAAAACGAAGCACTACCATCGATGTAGCCTCTGTGATCTCGAAGATGAGCGAGGCCAAAACACTGCGCTCTGCTCACGCAGGGTCAAACGCACAATATATTTAAATATAAATATATATTAAACACTACACACGCGGTAATGATGCACCGTTCGCGAACAATCAATTAACACTCCGCGCACGACGGTGAAGGGCTCTGATGACCTCCAGGGGGCACCGAGCCCTTTTCCTTTGGCGAAGAAAACGAAACTATACAAACAAAACAAAAGTAATAGAGAACGTCACGTCACTTCGGCTTAATAGACAGCGGGTAAACATTCCACGGCTCCTGTCAGCGTCACAAATGCGTTATTGGATTTTCCCGGCAAATTATTATCGTAGGCGAAGCGGGAAATGTCGCTTCGAGCGAACATGGAAGTAAAAAAAAATGATGAAGTCTAAGGCTTCTGGCTATGCACGGGCTGCGAACGTCCGCGACAACTGTGAGGTCAGGGGGAAGTTGATTCAATTTCCTCGTCGCCAATCAATTATTGCGGCGGCGGACACGGAAAGAATCGAGTTATCATTCTAGAGGAGCGCACCAACCGGGAGCACGTCGTGGAAGCGGTGTCGTTGCCATGGCAATTTCGTGATTAACTGTTCACCGTTTTTCTTTTTCGGTACAGTTTAGATTCGAAAGGTCACTGCGTGAAAGCAGTTGACAGTACCAATCTGCATACGTGAGAAATTGGTGAAACGTGCAAGCTGTTTGATTTCGTCTACGACGAAAAAAGAAAACTGAAAATAAATTAAAGGCACACCAAAGTAAAAGGCAATGCTCGCCGCCAGAAGTGGCGCGACAAGTCAGAAGAGGCGCGAAACGGAGAGGCAGGTGGCGACACCATCGCGAGGTTCGCGCACCAGCTAGTTGTGACGTCACAGATTTCGACGACCTTTCGTTCGGGTCTAGCTAAATTTACTTCCTTGGGTAAACATGGACACGCATCGTATTCCAAAAGAGGCAAAAGCTAAACTTCGCAAGTTTCGAGAACATTTAACTGCGCAACAAAGGACTGAACACGAAAAAAAATTGCCTTTAAATGCATGACGTCACACAGGCGTACACCGGCACTGCAGTATCGACGCGAAATGAAAAAACAAAACGATAATTTGGCCTTCGTTTATTTTTCTTCGAGTAAATAACTGCTTACTGTGAAACTGACCACGGCACAGTCTTGATACTTTATCGTTTTAAACGAGATTCACTGTTTCTCTTTGCAGGGTCCCTTTGATATCGGAGGACGCCGGATCAAATTTCCAACACCTGTGGTTGATCCACGTGCACCTAAGCATAAATAGACGATAGGGTTTTTTTTTTATTTAGTCACCATCAAGGTGCAACCGCAGCTGCCGCGTGTCGAAGCCACGGCGTCGCACTCAGCAAAAACAGAAAATACTGCCCCCACAAAACGGAAGAAAGTTTTCACGCAGCGCGAAGCTTTACTATCCATTCAAGATTAAAAATCACCACGACGAAAGCAAACAAAGACGGCGAATCGCCGGATTGCGGCAACGGGACATTTATTCGTCGCTTCGACGCTTCATGTGGCAGTGGGAACGGTGCAAAAGACACAGCGGTCTTCGCGCTTGCTGTCATGTCAGCAATCCTTTTCTGAACCTGGTAGTTCGTGCCTTGCGCAGAGGATAGCTACCTACGTGAGACTAATCTATCTAGACAAGAAAGTTATTCAGTCGCGCCGGCAATTTGGGCGAGTTTGGTTAACGATGAGCTTACTTTAGCGGTGACAGACGCCGGCACAAGAACGAAACCGTCCCCACGTATTGAATCGTTTACTACGATAGCAATGATATAGAAACTACAAGCACATTTCCGCCGTCGCTGACGTATAACGTTCAAGTGCGGCCACATCGCGTGCCGCACGCCGTATACTGTAGGTGTGAGCCAAAGCTTGCGAAGTTAAGAGTTAAGTTAAGTTAACAGTTAAGAAGTATGCTGGCTTTATGCGGCGGTGTTTTCCCGCCCTCGCAAGGGAGGAAAAGAGGGAATGCGCTCGCAGTCTTCTCACGTGCGCAAGGGAAGGAGCGAGGTTATGTGCGCGCGCTAGGTGGAGAAGGGCAAGGTGGAAGATTAGGGCGCGTCTCCTGTTCTACTGCTGGTGCGGCGGTGGAGTGCAGTCGCACGCATTCTATCTTGGAGGCAATCTGCGCTGGGTTCGAAGGCTAGCCGACCCCAGATAGATGATGGCTTCGTGTGCGCTGTGCTTTCGCGCGGCTAGTTCGCGTTGAAGAGAGAGGCAGCAAGAAGTGTGAATGCGCTCGCTGCTGCTGCCGCTCGTCTTCATCAAGCCAGTGTTCTGACAGCGAGCGTCCACGGTCATCGAATGAAATGTGTGCGCGTGTTTGCCTGAGCGCGCGTGGCAATGTGCTGGTCAATTTAGTTCGTAAGCGAATGCTTACAGCCGCTTAGGCAGCTTATAAAATAGCTAACTTGACTTCGTCTACTAACTTGCTGTCGAAATGAATGCTTCGCCTCATATAGACTTATCAATAAGAATAACAGTTCATCCTGGTCCGGGGATCGACACCGAGACTAACAAGTTATAATCATTTTTTTTTTGGGGGGGGGGGGGGCGAGAGGGGCAGTCGCTCTACCATATGGACTAACCAGGAGGCTAGCACATCACCGAACGAGGCCGAATTAATCGAGAACTCGAAGCACGGGGACACTGAATATGGCACATCCGTTCGGCCAAAACCTGCAGAGGAAGAGGAAGATCCATGAATTTCCACATCTCTTCCTGAGAAAGCCGTACGGATTTCCTTTGTAACTTATTGGTACTCTCACGTCCATGACAATTTCCCTTGTTGCGATGTTGGACTAGCGAAGCTCTAGCGTCGTATTCCGAAAAGAACAGGTTATACCCCTATCAAGCAGGCACGAAAAGAAAACCATGAAACCCATAGAACTTGGTCGAAAATTGAAAAGAAAGTAAGGAAGGAACAATTCATACCCGGTACTTTCGTCAAGCGACGGCACGGCATACAGACGATTTCATGGATTCCCTACTTCATGAATTTCGGTGCAATGTCAAGGGTTCTGACGCGAAAGCCTCACTGATGCTGTACGGTTCATGTCCGTCGCGCTTCCTGTATTGGCACGTTGTAATGACGTTGAAGGACGCTGTAACGAGAACTGTTTGTCCCGAAACTAACTTTTTTATTGAGCGAGCCTGTGCGCAGTAAAAACAAAGGCAAGTGACGCTGAAAACACTACGATCGCGGCGGGCACAGTTGGCGATCATCGAAATCTGATCTGCGGGTCAGACGCATCAGCTATTTATATTCGACTCGTAGAACATTCCAGTGTAATCAATGGTGCTCGCACAATTTCTAGAACGCGCAATACTATTCGCGTCGCTAATGTAATCTGATTGCAAAAAGTTCGCCGACAACAATCGAGAGTGTCCTGACACACACAGGAGCATCTTGCGCCGGGCGATAACGTTTAACATTTTTTAGCCGGAAAAAAGCAGCCACCGGAAAAAGCTAAACAAGTACGCGTCCAGTAGGCGTGTCAGTATGTTCACTAGTTCCTCTAGTTAACTTCATTTTTTTTTTGTGGTGCACATTGCGTCATTTATAGTGCGCGTGTTAATTGGCAATACGCTCGTCACCCCCCCCCCCCCCACCACCACCACACACACACACGTTATTGTAATGCCAGCTACGTCGATACGCAGGTGCGTGATTAAATAAAGTGAAATGGTGGGGTTTATTTGATTCCGCCGACTTTTGGGGAAATCATGCGTAGGGCAGTAGGCCGCTGTTCTATCAACAGACACCTGCAGGAGCGTCAACGTTATCCCGCATCGTCATTCCTCGGTTCTCATCTGGCCAGGCATTGTCACTCAGGCCGGAGCACCCCCGTACTAATGAGAATGTCGTTGTGTTGCGTCACAGTAATCAACTGACAAGGGACGCTATAGAAGCCTTCTACATGGTTCCACAGGTGTCACGTTAGCGGGGAGGTTCCACATTAGGATATTAAAAGACAGGACTATACAAGGCAGATACATAAAAGCAAGGCTTCTATATCTCTGTCAACAAAATAAATGCAATTTATTTAATGTTCCTGCGTGCCAAATGATATGCCACATTACTTGCGCTATGTCGGTAGGTTCCGGACATAGCATATCTGCACCACTTGGTATCTAAGGCTGGACATGTGATAGCATTTCAGCGACTTCCAAGACATTGCGGCATAATAGGGAATGAAAAGGTGCATGAGGCAGCCTGCAAAGGACATGATTCCATGAAAATTTATAAAAGTGTTTTTCACTAAAAGTGATGCTTCAGCTTTGCGAAGCGATTTGTACTCAATGAACGGCATAGAAGATGGTCTTCACTTACAGGAAATTGCAAGTTTTCGTTCTACGTCGACCCAGAACTCCAATCGGGCCTACCACAATGTCTACGACGGCATCTGGACGCCCACTATCACAGGCTTCGACCGAACGTTGCATACACGAACAAACTTCTTTTTCGCAAATGGCCAGACCACAAATCCCTGTTGTAACAACTGTGGCGCGGTGGAATCTCTAGAGCACGATCTTGCTCGAGTGCCCAGCTTACAAAGACGAGCGACATCGATATAAAATGAACGTGTCGCGGAAAAGCTGGGCCAAGGTCCCTTGACATTGACACGGTTGCTGGGTTCCTGACGATGCCCAACAAAACATGGCAAAGCCCCGGAATACTTGTTATTTACATATTGAGCGAATTGGTTTGCTGTCTCAACTTTGCCTCACGCAGGTCGTCTCATCAAGACTGCGATTCCATTTCCCTTTGCAGTGACCGTCTACCTTCATCGTACCGGACATTTACTCTACTGCTAACGTCACACGACCTGAACTTTTTTTCCTTTTTTTCTTCTGCTCACCTTCGTCTAGCACCTTTCTTCTCCTTCGTCTTATTCCCTACAGAGTACAATGCAGGCAAAAATGCGCTGGCTAAACACTCTGCATATTGAATAAAGAGCTTTCTCTCTCTCTCTCTCTCTCTCGCTTTTTTAGCGGGTGTTTCTGAAGCTATCATTATTTTGTCAATTTAGCTCTTCTTATACATGACGCAGTTATTAAGCGTCTGGTATAAGGCGACAAAAAAGGAACCAGCGAAAACCAAGACCCTGGATCAGAAGGCGGAACACAGTCCTAGTCAAGGCCTAGTCAGGTGGCTTTTAGTGCCGCCTTTTGCCTTGGCACCAAGACAAACCACTCTTGAGCGTTGTTTTGTCAATAAACAAAAAAAATAAACAAACAAACACACAGTCTGGCGACTACGTGTATGCCTGCTTCTGGTCCTGCGTCTAGGTTTTCGCTGGCTTTCTTCGCTTTATTCAGAAACCGACTGGCCCAGCAAATCACGCTTTTAAGCGTCTGGTAATCGATTAAGAAACTTCACCGCTGAGAAAGTTAATGTCCTGCCACTTCTCGTTTGTCCTCGTGTCGTCTCACTGCTTAAATACCAGGTATGAATTTACTACTACTCAAAAACCTTTCCGTCCTCTAAAAAGAAAGAAAGAAATGATGAACGAAAGAATGAAAGATGACCAGCCCCAGCGGCTGCGGTGACCAAGTTGTACCGTAGCTCACTCGTAAAGCCGAGTTACAATTTAGACTAGCCTAGACATTTAATCACATCTGTAGGCAGACAAATGTCCCCCAAGAAAACAGCGTACAACGTAATATACCTCCGTTCGTAAAACATGCAACGACTCCGTCTTTTTTTTTTTTCGAGTACATTCTGAAGTTTCGAGGGACTGACCTCGGACATGCAGCGACGAATGTGGAGCCCGGAAATCAATTCCAGTTTAATCTAACGAACAACTTGAACGACCCTGCGGAAGTTCGGTCGATCGAATTTTTTTTACCCGCACATTTGTGGAATGTCTCTGCGCTGCGCCGGTACCCACTGATCGGGAGGTTGCGATTGAATCTCCTCGTCTGGTTCAGCTCTACAAAACACACAAACACACAAAAGCTGCCGATGCAACAGACAACAGTGATAACGGGAAATTGGATCGTGCTCCGTGGATACTCGAAAAACAATGCCTCCAAAAGGTATATCACGTCTCCTTCAAGTTAGAGAAACGAAGAATAGAAAAAAAAAACAATTAACGTAAGAACACCGAAACAGAAAATATGATGATGAAGAAACACAAGGGCACACTGTGCTCAGCTTTACTGCACACCTGTGCCGCCCACCCTTCGTGACCGGAGTTTAATCGGAAAGAGAAAGTACTCAGCGATGTTGTGAAGCACAATAAAATGAAATTTTTGTACGTGTTTTCCAGAGGAGCACAGAAAACAACTTCCTTTTATCTAAAGTTCTCCATCTATATAGAGCGTAGGCTGAAAATCCTCCCACCCCGCCCCCCGGTCCCGCAACGACCATCAGATAAGTTTAATACAGACGCGTAGGTGTCTCTGGTGCGAAAAAGAGGCGGGCATGAGGTAGATGAAACGAAAAAAAAAACAAGACGGCGATCGTGGCTAGATAATGCGTAGAAAGTCAAGAAGAAAATAAATTAACAAATAAATAAATAAGTGAGAGGATCAAGAAATAAGAAACAGAGGATAAAAAAAAACTCTCGGTCAGGTTAGGCGCTCTCAGAAGCAACGAAATGAAGGAGCCCTCCCCCCCCCCTCAAAAAATAAATAAATAAAGTATGATAAAAGCAGACAGGTGTGATGAAATGAGAAAGAGATGATCAAAAAAAAAAAGAAAGAGGAAAGAAAGACTGCTCCGGCAGGTTGCGCGCCAGACGGAAACCTTGGGTGGAAATCCCCGCCAGAGGAACGAGCGAAGTGAAAGGAAGGACCACGCAAGCAATTTCCGGAGCTTAAAGAGGACCTTAAGGCAGCAGCGAACTCGCCTCCATCACAGCTTCCCGCGAACGAAATGAGAGAAAGCGAAATGGCGCCCGAAAACCGAAGAAAACACAAACGCAGATGAAGCGATGCTAGAAGATGGCGGCCTGTGTCTTCTTAGAAAACAAAAAAAGTACTATATATATATATTTCAGGGTTAATGAACAGACAAGATTGGTACGGCTGTTCACGACGGGTTATGAAAGTTTGCGTTCGATCAGAGACGTCGTTCGAGACGTCTATCAGTTCTTCTTGAAGAACGACAAAAAATTCACAACGAACCCAGACTATATAGCGGCACTCTTATAGTGTAGATTGCTGTCTGTTCCACGCACAGCATCGAAGCGCCTGATTCCTTCCAGTTTAGTTTTTTTCCTTTATCTTGTCTATTCTTGGCCGCTGCTTCAAGAACAACTTTCCATTACTGTTGGCATAATAAACAAAACACCACCTTTACACAAACGAAGCGAAAATGAATACATAGAAAGAGATAGGTACAAATGGAAGCAGAAAGGGGGGGGGGGTGCACAGGGGCCTAGCTTGAGGTGCCGAGAAGCAGACGGCGAGCAGACGACAAACGCGCAAGAAACAGACGATTCCTCGATTTCCCAGCCCGAGACGCTTGGTCAGATACAGCTTGCCTAGCCTTCTGCTTCGAAGGGGGCTGCGAGGCATCGTGGATACGGCGAAGACGGGAAGAACGATGCCCTTATTCCAGAACCTGCCTGCCCCGGGCGAACTTAAGTTTCCATATACATATGGTGAGATGAGAATAAAGGCCTTTGTTCTCGAGGATCAAGGGGATCGTTGGGGCCGCACTGCGACGGGTGCCAGCGGGAGATAACGTCAATCAACGCTAGGGAGACGCCTAGCGGCCCGTTATCGCGTGCCTACAGGAGAGTCCGGGGAAAAGCTGAAGCACACTCACTCAGATCCTCCACCGGCGTCTGCTTTCGTCGCGAGTGGAGAATTTCCAGAGACGGAGCAGACGATAAACGAGAGGCGCGAAGATTCAGCCCGCCGGAAGTCGCATCACAACGGAATGATTCTTGCCGTTCTGAGGGACTCAACAACGGAGAGGGGGGAAAAATGTGCAGATCCAAGGCGCACGCTGTAATCTGTGCGAAGTGAGACTTTAGTGAAGCAGTTTATTAAATGCTGCACACTTAAACGCGATGCCTGCAATTCTGTATACCGTCGACGCTGCGATATCACCAAGACTAAGACGATGCGCGATGTACGTCGAGTGAGAAATGGTCACGATCCGGTATACGGACAGAGAAAGACGACAAAGGTGTCGCATTTCTTTGTGCACTTCTTTGCGCACTTTTCTGCGCCGACGCACCGCAAAATGCAAAAAACAAGCAACATGCAAAAACTAATTTCAGTACCTCGCTGAAGCTGGTGTATGGCTACAGAAAGTTCAGCAGCAGCTCTGTAGCGCGGGACGCGAAAACAGCACTATTAATACGCGGTCAGAGCACGCGGCACATATCTCAAGACGGTATTCAGGAAGCATGTTAAGCGTGGGCATTAAAGCAGTATTTCGTTGTGAAAAACGTTGCCAGGGTACGTTACGTTGGGTTACACGAGTCTCCCGCGTATCGAACGGTGGCCACAGCAGCGCTCTTACCGGCTTAATTTTAGACAAGAGGCATCTTGCGGCAATGACGCTTACGACGTCATTGCGAAGCCACGCGATGCAGACTCTTCGCAACAGTTTCACCCATTTCACTCGCACTAGGTATACGTCACGCGTTTAGCACTGAATTTGACGTCGCGCTACGTCGTAACATGTGACGGTCATTTGTGACAGCCTCACCACCGAGCACAGGTAAACACACTGATAACACTTTAAAAAACGAATGAAAGAACACACTCACATCTCCAAAAAAAAAAGAAGAAAAAACTCTCATCGGGTTAAAAGCGAAAGACAGTGCAAGCACGCGATGCAGTGCGAACTACAATATATATCGTCAAAGGAGAGCCCCACGTGAATAGTGACAGCGGATTTCGCTCGAATTAATCCCTGTACCACGCGAGCACCACACAGGCACGACTGCCGGCACAGAATTCCTTTTTTTTTCCTTTTCCTTTTCATTTTTTTTTTCATTTATTCGAACTAATCGGTGAGCGCTGACGTCCGACGAACTCCCACGCCTAGTTCTCTCGTTCATTTTTCTTTCACTTCCTTTCCATGTCTTTTTTTTTTTTCGTGCGAAGAGCTTCGAGCTGCCCCAAACCACTGCCACAAAAATAAAAGGGGGGGGGGGGCGGACAGCCCAACCCAACCACCAAAACCGTGCGTGTTTCGTGCGCTGTCAGGCTCGTTTTTCTTCCGTACACGAACCTGCGAAACACGGCGCATCGAACACACAGAAAGCGCGCAAAAGTTAAAACTGACACGTCGGGGAAGCCATTTAGATGATGAGAGGAACTGCTGCGCTAAGCTAGCCGGACACTTCACCGATGAGACGGGAAGATGAAGAAGCTCTTTCCGGAATACAACATGTCACGCGCTAGAAAGAAAGACGTTCAGAAAGAAAGGCCGAACGAAGAAAGAATCGCGCGGATAGGAAGAACGAAGGTACAAACCACCGCCGAAAGGGGGCCCTGGAACGTATATACATTTCGTGGTGACATACCCAGCGTAGCAGAACACAAAACCCCCCGGGGGCTTTGGCAGAAGGATGGCCACGAGTTCGAGTCCGGACAGACGCATTAGATAGACACACAGCAGCGGCCTCTCGCTGTAGTATGGGATCAATGATTGAGAGCACCCTGTCCCGAAAATGATGGAAGACCGGCCCGCTCCGGAGACGGTGCGAGATGCTCGTTACCGTTATTCGACGGAGCCAACACTGGAGTGGTGGTGGAGGTGGTGGCGAGAAGGTGACGTGGCAGGGTCGAAAGGTTCGAAATGGGAGGTAGTAGATTAAGCGTGGGCACCATTAGCTTAACAAACCGCGTTCGGCTACGGTGCCCGACGTATCCGCCAGATACACGGCGGCACAATACGGCTTCGTAAGAATGAGATGCGAAACCGCCCGGAGCGGCGTTTCGAATGGCTGGGCCAATCCATATACTTCGGTTGAACTGAGAAGTTGGAGTGCTTATTCGGAAGGCAGAAAGCCAACAAAAAAAAGTGTTAGTAGTAGGTTCCGCAACCGCCGGCCGTTTATGGGTGACACAAATTTGTGCTTTCGGTAGACGCGTCCGAGTACGTTCGTAATCACGAAATAGAGGGGCTCTGGGAATTTTCGCTATTTGCAGTATGTCGAAATTCCAACTAGCCTAGCTCTTTAGTAGATGTTCTGGAAACGTTCATTAAAATGCTTCGTTCGAGAGGCTTAAAGCTGCACTGACGTGACATTTCGCGATTTTGATTATTTGACGGTGTTTGAACCGCACCGATGGCACCGGCTGTTGGAATCTCAGCGCGGCCACCAGCTGTTGGAACCTCAGTGCTGACACCCGTTGTTGCAAATGGGTCGCAAGCCCCAAGGGTAGCGTTGGCCTGGCGGCCTGGGGCACACTGGAAGCATCCGAAGGTCCCAGCAAAGCATGAGGCGACTGCTAACAGAACAACTTGTTTATTCTAGCATCGCAAAGAGCGGGCGGTCAGGTCGACCGAAGTAGAGGGACGGGAGAGCACGTTACTCAACAGAAGAAATCGGAGCCCTTTTTTGGCGTCCGGGGGCAGCTGCTCTTATACTCTCGGAGTTGAGAGCAAGAGGGAAGGTCATGGGACTACACCACGTGACAGCGGCGACGGACGGACTGAGAGACACGTTGGAACAAGGAGGTGACGCATCAGACGGGCCGGCGCCGGTCAGACCTCCTCGCTTCACACTGGGGGAGCTCCTCTCCCCGGCTGCCGCGCTTTGACAAGCGTGGGCACACACACACACACGCACACACACACAAAGACACGTGGCACTGAACATGCCGGGACGCGCTCGACGGGGATGCGTCGCGGCTGCTCCGAACGGGCCAAAATGTCCGCCGCTTTGAACGAAGCCCCGGCGTCCGTTGAATCCGCGCTGGCTACAGCGCGCGTCATAGGCGAAACGTAACAGACCGCCCCGCCGGGGGAAGGAGATCCCGATGGTCAGGGGACTGCATCCGCTGTCCGGAGGGATGTCGCTCGATGATGCTCATAACCGAAGTCGGTCGTCCCTCGGCGCTTCTTGAGCGCAGCGCACCGAGAAGGCCTCGTTCTCACGTTCAAGTTCACACAGGACACTGCAAAATGACTTCGGGAGAGTTCTCATTTTTCTCTCGTTCCCAGCAAGCGTTAGAACTACGCCGAAACTCAGCCGCTCAGTCAGCAAGCACGGCACAATCCTCACTAAGCCATGCCAGGCTCTTTCCCCTTTTATACTACTGCCTAGTTCCTTACAGTAGTCTAGCAGCATCCAGAACGCGTCCACAAATTGGAAAATTGCACTAGAAAGCACATCATCACTTTGAAACACTACACAAAAGCAATATTTTAAAAATCCTGCCTCAGGAAGAAAAACACCAATAACAAACAATTTTGAGGCTGATTCCCACGTTAGGGGCTTCGACTTAAGCCATCGGCGTTACCGTTGAGACTCCCCTTTTTGTAACGCACCTCAAAGGAATATTGTTGCAAAGCGAGGCTCCAGTGCAGGAGGCGGCCATTTTTGGGAGAGATGGTCTGCAGCCATTGGAGAGGGCAGTGATCCGTCTCAATGATAAACCTCGAGCCGGCTAGGTAGCATGACAATTTCTGAACGGCCCACACGAGACACGCACACTCTTTCTCGGTGGCGCTGTACGCCTGCTCACGACTGGTCAGCTTACGACTAGCATACAGGACGGGGTGTTCTACTTCTCCATTTTCCCGTTGGCACAGTACAACGCCCATGCCTCGCTCACTAGCATCGCACTGAACAACGAACCCTTTGGTGTAGTCGGGCGATCGTAGCACCGGCTGGCTTGTTAGGGCGCTCTTTAGGGCGCTAAAAGCTCTTTCCTTTGTCTCGTCCCAGACGACTGTTTGCGGCTCTGTCTTTCTTAGAGCATCCGTCAGGGGAGCCGCGATATCAGAGTACCTGGGGATGTACCTTTGATAGTAGCCGGCGACACCTAAGAACGACCGAATATCGGTCTTCGTGCGCGGTTGCGGAAAGTCTCGCACAGCGGCCACTTTTATTTCAGACGGGCGGCGACGACCCCGACCAATCACGTGACCAAGGTAGACAACCTCGGCCTGTGCTAACTGGCACTTGGGAGCCTTGACTGTCAAGCCCGCTTCGCGCAGGCGGGTTAGCACTGCCCGCAAGTGTGCCATATGCTCAGACCAGGATGCGGAGAATATCGCTACGTCGTCTAAATACGGTAAAGCGAATTCTTGCTGTCCCCGCAACACTTTATCCATGAGGCTTGAAAAACAGTATGGCGCGTTCTTCAAACCAAAACTCAACACTTTAGGACGGAATGTTCCCATTGGTGAAATGAACGCCGCATACCTACTAGCCTCTTCTGTAAGTGGAACCTGCCAATAACCCCTGACAAGATCTAGGGTGGAAATAAACTGAGCGCTACTAACTTTCTCAAGGCGCTCCTCGATGTTAGGGATCGGATAAATTTGATCTTTAGTTATGGAATTTAGCCTGCGGTAGTCGACACAAGGACGAGGTTCCTTGCCCGGTACCTCAACTAAAATCAAAGGGGAGGTATAATCACTCTCACCCGCCTCAATAACACCGAGCTGTAGCATCTTCTTTACCTCAGCCTCCATAATATCGTGCTGGCGGGGTGACACCCGGTACGCCTTGGATCGTACTGGCTCTGGGGAGGTAAGTTCTATATCATGGGTAAGGACAGAAGTCCTACCAGGCCTCTCAGAGAACTGACCTTGAAACTCTTGTAAGAGCTGGCGCAGTTCGGTTTTCTGCTCAGGCGACAGCGGTGCTTTACTGATTAAGTCACTAATGACTTGATCGGTGTCTTCCCTGTTCGTCACTGAGCCTAGTCCCGGAAGCTCGACCGGAAGCTCTTCGGGAGCGTTTACCATCATACACACTACTGCTTCCCGTTGCTTATAGGGTTTGAGCAGATTACAGTGGTAAACTTGCTGTGCTTTCCGTTTTCCTGGCAGACTCACCACGTAGTTAACGTCCGACAGTTTTTGAACAATTCGTGCTGGGCCCTCCCACTGCACGTCGAGTTTGTTTTTTAGCGATGTGCGCAATATCATGACCTCATCGCCCACCTCAAAACGACGGGCCCTGGCTGTCCGATCATAATAAACTTTGGCCTTCTGCTGGGCCTTTGCCATTGCTTCACCTGACAACTCCTTGCCCTTCTTAAGCGTTCGAGGAGCTTAAGCACGTACTCCACCACGACTGGGTCGTCTCCCCTGCCTTCCCACGATTCTCGAAGCATGCGAAGCGGAGACCGAAGCGAGCGACCGTACACCAGCTCAGCTGGCGAAAACCCCGTAGCCGCATGCGGCGCGGTCCGTAATGCAAACATCGCCCCAGGCAGACACAGCTCCCAGTCAGTTTGATGTTCAAAACACGATGCTCTCAACACGCGCTTCATGACGGAGTGGAGCTTCTCAACGGAATTCGACTGGGGGTGGTGCACTGAGCTGTGTAGCAGCTTTACCCCGCACCTTTCGAGAAAGGCTGTCGTCAAAGCGCTAGTAAACACTGTGCCCTGATCTGATTGGATTTCCGCAGGAAAACCAACTCGCGCAAATATGGACAGTAGTGCATTGACTATCTCAACTGAGCTGAGTTCTTTAAGCGGCACTGCTTCAGGGAACTTTGTCGCTGGGCAGATCACAGTCAAAATGTGTCTGTACCCCGTGGCTGTTACCGGCAGAGGTCCCACTGTATCAATAACGAGCCGTCTAAAAGGCTCCGTAATGATAGGTACCAACTTCAACGGCGCCCTCGATTTGTCCCCTGGTTTGCCCACGCGCTGACAGGTGTCGCATGTCTTCACAAAGTGGTCTGCGTCCCGAAAACACCCTGGCCAATAGTACTCTTGCAAGAGACGGTCCTTAGTTTTCTTAACTCCTAGGTGTCCGGACCACGAACCCCCATGCGACAAGCGCAACAGATCCTGACGATAGCACTGAGGCACGATCAGCTGATCGAACTCCACTCCCCTGCGGTCTATATACTTCCGGTACAGGACCCCACCTCTTTCCACAAAGCGAGCATTTTTCTTGGCGATACCTTCTTTGACAATGCAGCGTATGTTTTCTAGGCTGCCATCCTTCTTTTGCTCGGCTATCAAAGCCGACCGGGTGACTTTTAACAACCTATCAAGTCCGTCTGACGTAGGCGCTATGAGCAAATCTGCAGATAGCTCTTCTAGCTTTCCCGCATCGGACATTTCCTCTCCAGTATCTGGTGCCTTCAACGCTACAGGCACAATTTTATTCAGTTCGGACGTGCTCTGAATATCAGCTTGCTGCGCCTCTGACCCTTTTTCATTGTTCGACAACGTCGGCCCCGCAACTACCGCCTTTGCAGCGAGCTCCCGAACCTTCGATCTGGTTAAGGCCTGAACGCTAGCCTCACCAAACAAAAGCCCCTTCTCGCGCAGGAGGTGATCGGACCTGTTCGAAAATAGGTACGGGTACTGGGGGGGCAGCATAGATGACACTGCCGCCTCCGTCTCAAGTGCTCCGAAAGGACCTTCAATAAGCACTTTTGCTACGAGCAGACACACGCTATGAGCTTCCACGGCTTGTTTGATCCATGCGCACTCGCCCGTGAACATATCGGGTTCTACGTAAGAGGGGTGAACGACATCCATCGTAGCTGCGGAATCGCGAAGCACTCGGCACTCTTTCCCGTTCACGAGGAGGTCGCGCATGTAAGGCTCGAGAAGCTTCATGTTCTCGTCAGTGCTGCATAATGACAAAAACACTACTTTTGTTTTTGTTTCCGGACACTGCGCCGAAAAGTGACCCGGCTTCTGGCACGTATAACACACGCGCGCTTGCCTCGTCTCGAACCGCTTTCTGCGTTCGGCTTCGGCTGCCGCCGTCTCCTTACGTTCGGTCGGACTGCTTTCACTCGCATCCGCACTACGTGTGTCCCCCTTTGCTCTCATGGGCGTGAACTTCGGCCTCTCAAACTTGGAGCCAAATTCACCCTTTTGACCGTCCTTAGCTCCGCGAGCCCGACGCGTCACAAACTCTTCGGCTAGCTCAGCGGCTCTAGCCACCGTACTAACGTCTGGCCTATCCAAGACCCAGTAGCGCACGTTCTCAGGTAACCGACTATAAAACTGTTCTAGCCCAAAAGACTGCAGAACTTTCTCGTGGTCACCAAACGCTTTCTCTTCTTTCAGCCACTCCTGCATGTTTGACATTAGCCTGTAGGCAAACTCTGTATATGACTCACTTTTGCCCTTCTCATTTTCTCGAAACTTCCGACGGAACGCCTCCGCTGACAGCCTGTACTTTTTTAGCAGACTCGATTTCACTTTGTCGAAATCCTCTGCCTCCTCTCTATCCAAGCGAGCGACTACGTCGGCCGCCTCGCCGGGTAACAAAGTGAGCAAGCGCTGTGGCCACGTTTCCCGAGAGAACCCCTGCTTCTCGCACGTTCGCTCAAAGTTAACCAGGAACAAACCAATGTCCTCTCCAAGCTTAAACGGCCGCATCAGGTCAGTCATTTTAAACAATACTCGTTCTCCTGCACCGTGTGCCTGATTTCCATTACGAGCGCGTTCCATCTCTACCTCGAGACGCTTCATTTCCAAAGCGTGTTGACGGTCACGCTCTTTTTCTTTCTCTTGTTGCTCTCGTTCTATCTGTTTCTCTTGTTGCTCTCGTTCTATCTGTTCTTTACGTTCACGCTCATCTTTTTGCTCTTTAAGTTCGCGCTCCTGTCTTTTTGCAGTCTCCCTCTCCTCAATGGTCTCAAGGCATTCCGACAGCTCGTCATCCTCAGCTCCTAACTCAAGAATAGCCCTTAGCAGTTCTGGTTTTCTGAGTTTGTCTGAGACATCCAGACCCAACTCTCTTGCAAGCTCCAGCAATTTCGGTTTGCGCAACGACTTCAAATCCATGGCTTCCCTGAATGCTGCTTTCTCTACTGCCTATTATTATCTTGCCGCAAACTAACCCGGCAGCAACGACAACCACAATTACCAGCTCTGTTTCTGACACTAACAAAAGCCTGGCAAAACTCAGAAGAAGAAAGTCCCGCACTCACCAAACCTCGCAGCCAAGAATTCAGCGCAGTCGTTCCGCTGCAGGCAACCAGTCATCACACAGGGCTCGTTGCACTGCTCCCGGATGGTCGTTGTGCTGCTCAGCATACAGTCAACCGCATATCTTCGCTGCTGGCCTCCGTTGTCGCGATCTCACCGCTGGCAACCAGATGTTTGAACCGCACCGATGGCACCGGCTGTTGGAATCTCAGCGCGGCCACCAGCTGTTGGAACCTCAGTGCTGACACCCGTTGTTGCAAATGGGTCGCAAGCCCCAAGGGTAGCGTTGGCCTGGCGGCCTGGGGCACACTGGAAGCATCCGAAGGTCCCAGCAAAGCATGAGGCGACTGCTAACAGAACAACTTGTTTATTCTAGCATCGCAAAGAGCGGGCGGTCAGGTCGACCGAAGTAGAGGGACGGGAGAGCACGTTACTCAACAGAAGAAATCGGAGCCCTTTTTTGGCGTCCGGGGGCAGCTGCTCTTATACTCTCGGAGTTGAGAGCAAGAGGGAAGGTCATGGGACTACACCACGTGACAGCGGCGACGGACGGACTGAGAGACACGTTGGAACAAGGAGGTGACGCATCAGACGGGCCGGCGCCGGTCAGACCTCCTCGCTTCACACTGGGGGAGCTCCTCTCCCCGGCTGCCGCGCTTTGACAAGCGTGGGCACACACACACACACGCACACACACACAAAGACACGTGGCACTGAACATGCCGGGACGCGCTCGACGGGGATGCGTCGCGGCTGCTCCGAACGGGCCAAAATGTCCGCCGCTTTGAACGAAGCCCCGGCGTCCGTTGAATCCGCGCTGGCTACAGCGCGCGTCATAGGCGAAACGTAACAACGGCAAATGAAGGTGCGAATCCTCGTAACACTAGGAAACAATACTGGAAAGCACAGGCGTGCCGTGAATAACTTACCGCAATGCTTAATTTCAAGAACCACTTTTGTTTCCAGTATGCTACGCGGTAAGAAGCATCTTGATGTCACGATACAACCGTTAGAACCACGGGGTAAAAATAGACGGGGGTGCCGACTGCCCTGATAAGACGCTCCGCGTAGCCGAAGCGCGAGAGTGACTTCGTGAGGAGGATCACAGATGGCGCTGTCGGCGGCGGCCTCGTGGCGAGGATGATAAGTCGGCCGCATGCTCGATCAAAAGTTCGCAAATGGAACAGTGCGCGTGCTTGCCGCTGTGACACGCTCTGCGCTCTATTTGCTTTCTCGCTGTCGCATCGTACCTACGTCATCAGCCACCTTTAGAGCGCGCAGAACAACGAGAAAACTCAGTGCAACACGTTGCCTGAAAACAACCTTGATCGCCTTTCCTTAAGGAACTACGGCTCCTTCGTGAACGAAAGAAAGAAAGGCGTAAAGATTACGCACTAGAATTTTCCTAGTAAATGGTGCGCGGTTCCCCAAAGATTGTTCATTATTTGCACTTGGAATGATGCCCAGATATTTAAAAACACGAAGTCTGGTTTTGTCAAAAAAGGAGAACAGAACCCTCCATCTCCGTACACGGAACTACACATGCGCCTAAAATAAAACAAGCGAAGTTTTATTGCGCATTCGGTGTCATGAATCGCTACAAGAACATGTTGTGTACAACTGTTTTCCGTGTGACGCGAACATCGGTTCACCCACAAAGGAGTATTCAAGCACGAAGCAATTGATATTGAGTTCAGTGCATCGGCCTGCCGTCGCCGGGTACATTCTACGGCTAATGCCAGTTCTCTGCTCATATGGCAAACCCTTTTATGCGAAGCATATTAACGTAGGTTTCGGGCCTTCGCGCGACGCCCGGCGGTGGCCACCATTGACCCTGAAGTGGGGTCACGTGACATGACGTCACGTGATGACGTCACACCGGCTGCAGATGGGGCCTCATATCGCGCCGTCGTTCACCTCCCGGCGGTGGCCACCATTGACCCTGAAGTGAGATCACATGATGTGACGTCACGTGATGACGTCACACCGGCTGCAGATGGGGCCTCATATCGCGCCGTCGGTCACCTCCCGGCGGTGGCCACCATTGACCCTGAAGTGAGATCACATGATGTGACGTCACGTGATGACGTCACACCGGCTGCAGATGGGGCCTCATATCGCGCCGTCGGACGTCGCCCGGCGGAGGCCTCCACGCTTCGGTTCGCGCCGTCGCGTGCGACGCGGCGGCAGCGCCACCATCGCTGCATCGCGTGATATGTGACGTGACGCCAGGGATGAAGCGGCGCGCGCCCGCCGTCGCGTCAGTCTCTGTGCCCGCAACCGCGCCAGCGTCATTGCGCCGGGCGTGTATGCGGTCAAGATGCCTCCAAACGCTAAGGATACGCTAAGGTTAAGCCCAGTGGATGCTTCGCATGCACTGGGCTTAACCTTGATAAGCCTGCAATTTTTTCGTTTTCACTCCCCCTGCACGGGCCTCCCTCCTCCACCCCCCTGCTATCATTTCATTTTTACTGTTCGCATTTTGCCTGTTTATCGATAGCATCCATGGTCGCGTCTTGACTACTCGCATTTGAAAGCGGACACCACGCCGTGACAACATCGCGTTTCACGGGGCGACGCGCGGCAACAAATATAGGTGTGCCTGACTCTTTTTTTTTTAAGCGAAAGCTTTACTGGCCGCGAACTTTCGATTTCGCCGTGGCCGTGCTCCGAGGAGGCACATGACGTCACGCCGCGTTCCTCGTGATTGCGCTCGCATCCGCTCGCTTCGCTAGCTGCGTCGCATGCCTGATAAGATGTCGGAGGATTGAAAAGGAGAGCTCGCGTGCGCCGCAGCCAAAGTTGAGGCGGCAGTATGGGCGGCGACAATTCTGATAAGCAGGAGGAGGCCTGGAATCCACATCGGAACGAGATGAAGAGGAAGCGAATCGCCCAGGAAACAGACGAACGGCGCGCCGAACGACTGGCTAAACACCGCAACACAGCTAGACAACCAGACTAACCTGTACTTGCAATCAAGATTAACCTAGGCTAACCATGCTATGCCTTAGCTTTCGCTAAGTATATACTGGCATAGCCGGGCTAAGCTAACCTGGACTTGCAATCAAGTTCAACCAAGGCTAACCATGCTATGCCTTAGCTTTCGCTACGTATATCCTGGCATAGCCGGGCTAAGCTACTGCCTTTTTTTTTTTGCTGCTCATGAAATTTTCGACGTGATCAGCTCGTGACTTGACCGCAAGGTGGCGTAAAATTTTGTTGCCCATACTCTGGAAAGAGTGAAAAGTAAGGTAGCACCTCGGAAGGCGAAGGAAAAGAGAGGAGGCAAGCGAAGGCAGAGAGCACGGCGGAACGTAGGCCGCGTTCCATCTCTCGTACTTTAGTTGCCCGCGGCAAATACATTGCAAAATAGGCAAGTCAGCACTCCTGTCTATCTTACTCCATGGCTCCAAGCGTTCTTGCGACACCCCCCCTCCCACTCTCCTCGGCTTCCACAAGCGATGGCAGCTATAGAAGACACGCCCACAGCACTCTCGTTTATTTTTCTACGATCAACGCAATCATACCTTGCCTCACTGCTACACGACAACTTGAAATTATCGCGACTAACGCCAAGATAACGTCGATACCGAAAAGTGCAGCATTTCGACACAAATTCTAACATCGAATTTGAAATATTGTTACACACGAGGTGCTTTAATGCAGAACCAGATGAATCTGGTTGATAGGCGCGGTTGTTGAAGAGCGGTCTCGCGGCAGCTTGGCTCACGTCGTTCTCTTCTTTCTTTCATCTGGTTGTTTGCGCGGCAGGCGTGGTTCATGACAGCTTGTGACATTTCCCCGCTGGCAGACGAAGCCCGCCGGGCGAGTCAGTCATCTCGCGGATTGTAACGCCTCAGACGCGCGACGTGTGTCACTTCAGCCTTGGCCGAGCGTCGTCCACTGCTCGTGAGACGCGCAATGCGGTAGTTTACATCGCTGAGGCGCTCCAGAATAACGTAAGGGCCGACGTAGTGGGCGAGAAACTTCTGGCACAAGCCACGCTTCCGCAACGGCGTCGAGAGCCACACAAGGTCACCAGGATCGAAGTAAACGTGGCGGTGACGCCCGTCATAGCGTATCTTGGACCGGTCCTGCGATGCTATGGTGCGTAGCCTAGCGAGGCGTCGCGCTTCTTCTGCTCGACATAGGAGCTCATCAATTGATTCGTTGTCATGAGCGAAGTAGGGAAATATTGTGTCGAGGGTGTAGCGCGGCGGACGAGCATACAGAAGGAAAAATGGTGAGTAACCAGTGGTCTCGTGTCTCGCGGTATTGAAGGCATAGGTAATGAAAGGCAAGATACTGTCCCAATTCTTGTGTGCTGAATCGACGTACATGGACAGCATGTTGGCAAGCGTTCTGTTTGTGCGCTCGACCAGACCATTAGTTTGTGGATGGTAGGGCGTAGAATGGCGGAAGCTACATGAACACAGACGAAGGGTTTCTTCAACCACGTCCGCGGTAAACTGTCGCCCACGATCGCTGATTACTATGCGAGGAGGTCCATGTCGGAGTATAATGTTAGCCAGCAAGAAGATAGAAACTTCTGTAGCTGTGGCCGATGGCAATGCGGCGGTCTCACAATAGCGGGTAAGGTGATCTACGCAAACGATAACCCAACGATTACCCTTGGAGGATCGCGGGAAAGGGCCCAGAAGATCTATACCAACTTGCTCAAAGGGGACGCTAGAAGGGGGAACTGGTTGAAGCAGGCCATGTGGCGCTTGTGGCGGACGCTTGTAGCGCTGGCATTTAGAGCAGCTGGCGACGTACCGTTCGATATCTTTCCGCATCTTAGGCCAGTAAAAACGTTCTTGAGCCCGGTAGAGTGTCCGTGTGGAACCAAGATGACCGGAAGTTGGGTCATCGTGCATGGCGTGTAATACTTGGTGGCGAAGGTTCGTGGGGACAACTAAAAGGTAGCGTGCACCGGTGGTCGAGTAGCTCTTCTTATACAGCGCGCCACCATCCCGTAGGCGAAAGCGACTGCCCGCAGGTGACTCCTGTGCTGCCGCGAAGAGCGGTTGTAAGCTCTCGTCCTTGTGCTGCTCGGATATGACGGTACCCATATCCGGAAATTCCGGGGACACAAAAGCGATGTACTCATCAAAATTGTCCGCATCACATTCAGTTGTTTCAAGTGGCATCCGAGAGAGACAATCAGCGTCAGCATGCCGCCGACCACTTTTGTAGCAAATAACGAAATCGTATTCCTGTAGACGGAGGGCCCAGCGCGCTAGTCGTCCTGAGGGATCCCGCAGATTCACAAGCCAGCATAGCGAATGATGATCTGTTACGACAGTGAAGGGGTGCCCATAGAGATACGAACGAAACCGTTGCACGGCGAAGATGACGGCCAGACACTCTTGTTCGGTGACTGTGTAGTTGCGCTCGGAGCGGCTCAAGGACCGGCTAGCGTAAGAGATCACGTGCTCTCGGTCGCCAACACGCTGAACTAGCACAGCACCGATGCCTACGCCACTGGCATCGGTGTGAATCTCAGTTGGTGATGAAGGATCAAAGTGGCGAAGAATTGGTTGGGATGTCAACAGGAACTTGAGCTGGCGAAATGATGAGTCGCAATCGGCAGTCCATTCAAAGGGAACGCCTTTTTGGAGAAGGCGTGTAAGGGGATGAGCCATGTCAGCAAACCGGGGAAGGAAGCGGCGAAAATAGGAGCACAAGCCCAAGAAACTTCTTAACTGCTTGACAGAATTGGGTACTCTAAATGCTTCTACGGCCGCAGTCTTTTGCGGATCTGGTCGGATGCCTTCTTTAGCGACCAGATGGCCTAGCACAAGAGTTTGCCGTTCCCCGAAACGGCATTTTTTTAAATTGAGCACAAGACCCGCTTTCTCCAAGCAGTTCAAGACCAAATCCAAACGTTTGTTGTGCTCACTAAACGTTCGCCCGAAGATCACAACATCGTCTAAGTAGCACATGCAAACTTCCCATTTTAAGCCGCGTAATATCGTGTCCATGAACCTTTCGAACGTTGCGGGCGCGTTACACAACCCGAAAGGCATCACGTTAAACTCGAATAGTCCGTCGGGTGTTACAAATGCTGTCTTTTCTCTGTCGTCCTTGTGTATAGGAATTTGCCAGTAACCTGACCGTAAATCGATTGAGGAAAAGTAAGATGCCGCAAAGAGACAGTCGATGGCGTCGTCAATTCGGGGGAGCGGATATACATCTTTCTTAGTAACGGCGTTTAGGCGACGGTAATCAACACAGAACCGCCACGTACCGTCTTTCTTCTTCACCAATGTTACGGGGGCTGCCCAAGGACTAGATGATTCTCGAATGACGCCTTTGCATAGCATTTCTTGGACCTGATCACTGATTATCTTGCGTTCTGATGGGGATACACGATAGGGTTTTTGTCGGATTGGCTGGGCGGCTCCTGTGTTGATGCGGTGACGAGTTCTGGACGCAGGAATTGATGGCGGTCCATTGTGCTGCGCAAAGTCGAATACCGAGGTATGTTTCGTAAGCAGGGCCATCAAAACTTGACGCTCATTATCGCTGAGTGACTTATCAATCATGGAAAGTATCTTCGAGCTCCCGGAGCTCGAGACACTGGTTGCTCCTTCATCGGGGAGTTCCGCAAGTACTGCCACCGATACGGGAGAGTCTGTCGGAAACGTGGCAATCTTTAGGCCTTGAGGTAGCACTGCCGCTTCAGTGGAACAGTTTAGCGCCCACAGCCCCGCGCATCCATTGGTCACTGAGACCACGCAGTGCGGAACTAATACGTTTTTCTTGAGGCAGTTCCGATGTACAGGTTCCACTGCAGCATCGAACGAGATAGGAGTCGGAGATGAACAGGCGACGGCAACACGCATCGCGGATAAGGCGGGCACAACTGTATCCTCAGACACGCACAGCACACTCTCCGGGCAAGCTTCACCTTCAAAGAGCACAGGTGAAACACTGGTGTCGACACTGAGTTCTCCCGTCCGGCAATCAACATTCGCACCACACAACTGCAAAAAGTCAATCCCCAGAATCACGTCATGCGAGGAGCGAGGAAGAACAGTAAACTCTGCATTAAAAACTTTCCCACCCAAAGACACATCCACGTTACACACACCAACCGGGTATAATGCTTCACCACTGACTCCACGGAAACTTGTGCACTGGTCCCAACGAAACATAACCTTGCGTCCCAGAAGGCCTTTAAACCCCACACTCATGACCGAGACAGTTGCTCCCGTGTCGACTAAAGCCATTGTGGAGACCCCATCAATCAGTACATGAACCTTATTCTTTAGCATGAAAATAGTTGGAGGCAGTTGAGTCGGCAGCACACATTTTCCAGCGACCTCACCTCCATCGGCCGCGCTGGCTAGTTTCCCGGCGGGGCCGACACGAAACGGCGCCGAGGCGATGGTGACGTGAATCGCGGCCGAGGGGATGGTGATCGGGAGGCTCGGAAGGCTGGTGGTGGCGTCAGAGTACGGTCGGAGGCAGGGGAGCGGTAGCGGTTCCGGGTTCTTTCTGCTCCAAAGTAGGTCTCCTGGGCGGTGCATCGGTCCTCTCGAAAGTGGCTTCCTCAAGAGGAGTCTCCTGGCCACTGAGTGCGCAGTGTACGACCGCTAGACCGCGTAGTCGGCGCTGACGATCCGTAGTTTGATGCTCGGCGTCGGCTACAATACCTAGCTATATGGCCAGGCATGCCGCAGCAGTAACACACTGGCGAAGGGCGAACTTCAGAATGCGGATTGAAGTAATCTGCCGAAGACATCGGTTGAGGGTAACGAGGCTCTTCCCCTTGAAAGTCGTAGGTAGCGGCGAGTCTTCGTGGACGAAAGTTGCGTGGGCGTGGATCAAAACGTTGAGGGGGCGAATCATTGCGTGGTGGTTCGGTCGTAATGTAATGCGGTTCGTCTCTGGAGCCGATAAGATCCGCGACGTTCACCGAGTGGTTCCAAGTAGCCGAAGGGGGTTCCCGAAAAGTGTCTCGGAAAACGGAGGAGCTGCAACGAGGCGCCGCATAACGTGCCTGTTCGTCATGTCGCTGGAGCTCCTCGCGGACTATCTGGCGGATGGCGGACGAAAGGTCTGGGAGCAGAGGACTCGTGTCAACACTTGCTACAGTCGTTACATTGGCCAGCCGTCCAAACTTTGGTGTAATTCGGCGAGTCTTCAGCGCCTCGAACGTACGGCAGTGCCGTATCAGTTCTGATACAGTGTGCAAGTTCTCTTTACCAATGAGGAAGTTGTACACGTCTTCCGCTATTCCTTTTACCACGTGCCCCACTTTATCTTCCTCTGTCATTTGAGGGTTGACGGTGCGGCACAGCTTCAAAATTTCTTCGATGTAGGTAGTGCAAGTCTCGCCGGGTACCTGAGTTCTCTGGGCTAATGTGAGTTCCGCACGTTTCCTCTTTGCGTCCGAGTCGCCGAAACACTTTTTGATTTCCTCAACGAAGCGTGTCCAAGTAGTTAGCATGTCCGCGTGGTTGTCGTACCATACCAACGCCGTGCCGGCCAAGAAGAAAACAACGTTCCTAAGCTGACTGGCAGCGTTCCAGTTATTGTATTGGCTTACCCTTTCGTAATGGGTTAGCCACTCATCCACATCTTCCTCTGCCTTCGCCGAGAACGTGCGTGGCTCTCGGTAGTGCTGGATAGGGACTGGGCTCGCCGAGGCACTGCTGGTGAGGGTATTTTGCTCTGTGGCCATGACTGAGCGCGACGGCGAAAGTCCGGCGAGGCGACGGCTTCGGCGTAGCTCTTGTGCTGGTGGCTCCGTTGTAGGTCGTGGGAGTTACCCAGCACCTCCACCAAATGTTACACACGAGGTGTTTTAATGCAGAACCAGATGAATCTGGTTGATAGGCGCGGTTGGTGAAGAGCGGTCTCGCGGCAGCTTGGCTCACGTCGTTCTCTTCTTTCTTTCATCTGGTTGTTTGCGCGGCAGGCGTGGTTCATGACAGCTTGTGACAATATTATTGCTTACCAAGCTTCATAATTTGCAAGGTATCGCCCTTTTACGGGCGAGAAGCCCCCGCCAGAGTTTCTAGATTACCAAAGTGTGCCAACACTACTATCTAACGTCCCAACCGTATCACCAACGCTATTGTTGCACACCCACACGTGACGTCAGAATCCAGATTTCTCGCCCGTAAGCGATACGTTTCGATATAGGAACTCACGTCCGGCACGTCGCGGAAATCGCGACAACAGGCTCGAAGAGTCTCGTGACACACCTTCCCCCATTGTGCGACATGCTACTCGTGATTCATCACACCCGCGCCGTCGTACCTACCGAAGCAACTTCAGGAGGCCAGCGAAGGAATGTACAGAGAAGCCCCTCTTCGGCGGCTGGAGCCTGGGCGCCGATCAGTAGCATCGCCTGGAGGAGTCCGGGTACTTCTCCTTCAGCTCGAGCTTGAACTGGCGGAAGAGGACGCGGTTGCGCTCCTGGTCCGCGTCCTTGTTGCGGTGGAAGGAGGCGGCCGTCTTGAGTCCCTGGTGCACGACAAACGCGTTGTTCAGCACCGAGAACTTGTAGCCGGACACGTGAAGCTCGCACACCTGCAGCGGCGAGAGAAAAGAGGGGGGAGAGAAAGAAAGGGAAGCTCGGTGAGCTGGTCCAGAAATGTGATGTCGATCGCGGGCGTAATAACAGTACGCACATGATCGTGCTGAACCTGAGAAGAGCACAAGACAAAGCTGAGCACAACTTGACCGAAGTTAAGAACAACTGAACACTAGAGGACAGACCGGAAAGAGAGTCTGAAGGGAAATAAATGTAACAGCAGCGCAGTAAAAGGAAGGAAGGAAAAAGTGGAGAAGGAAGGCGGGGAGGTTGACCAGTTTAGCCTAACCTGTTTGCTACCCTACACATGGGAGCGGGATGGGGGGGGGGGATGAAAGATGGGGAGAAAAGATCGAGAGCACATAACACGGCACACACATCGTTGGTTACAGTCTGTCACTCTTGCGCGGTACGTGACATCACTGTAAAAATCTGAACAGCTAACCGAATAGAGAAAAGGGACTGAGCAGAACAAAACACGAGGAGACCGAACAGAAAAGAACTGAACACAATTCAAGAGAACGGGACAGCATAATGCAGGACTGAACAGAACGCAGCTGAAAAGAACGTACAGGGAACTCAGAAGAATAGCACACAAAAGGAAAAAAAATCTGAGCGATTAAACCTTGATAGAATTCGACGGAAAAGAACAGTTCACTACATAGCTCAACAGGAACAAAGCACAGAACAATACCGAACACGACTGAATAGAGCTGGCCAGAAGAGCATATAGAAGAGGCACATAACTAAGCCCCAGAGAATCCAACGCAAGCGAACATAATTGAAGGCAACGCAGCCCATTACTGAACTCGGGCAGCACTGTTATTTGATTCACCGCTTGCGTGCCTTGAGCGTCTCATTCCCCCCCCCCCCCCAAAGAAAAGCGTTTTTTGTTTCTCTTGCGCTGCCTCTCGCGCTGTCATTGGCAAAGCGAGAGCTCTGCCAATGGGAGTGTTTTCGACAAGCACTGCATATTCTATATTCCGGTCCGGCGCCGCACGTTGCAAATACGAAAAGAAGAAGCGATAGACGAAAAGAAAATTATGCGTTCTGGCTCTCGCTTGGGTCGACAGTTCCTGGGCGCGACGTTATATATGTGCTTCCAAGTAAAGGGCAAGCTTATTTCGAAGGCAAAGAAACTTGGGCGCGCAGGAAAACGCGGCATTAATGCTTCTTTCAACGGGCAGATACTGCACGCGCAAGCATGCGTGCTGCCAGCGCATCGTTTGTTGCTGGGTCTAAACAACACCCCCCCTCCCCCCCTCCTCGTATCTTGGAGGCCTTTCGATGGAGTGCCGCCCTAATGCAAGCGGTGACCGTCGAGAAATAGCTCGACGCGTAAAGCACACTTTCCAGCATAACTGAGAGTCGGCCTTGCTGGAAAAGCGTGCAACGTTGCAGAACCTACTAGAGCTGTCAGGGCATATATATAGAGAGATGTTGCAACAATGCCTGTAGTTTCGGGTTTCGAGTTGCGACGGCATCCTTACAGAGAACGTCATCGGCGACATGTTCCACCGCGGAATGGCTGATGAGCCACTGTGACAGTACACAAGCTACCAATGTTCCCAAGCAAACGAGGAGCTCCTGATGTGGAAATGGGCCACGCAGAGCTGGGTCATCGAAATAGAAAGCCTTATAACAGTGTACGCGAAATTTAAACGTACAGACTTTACGTACGTGAAAGAAATGTTCTCCTCAGTGGGTACACTCCGCGCATTTTCGGGTTGCTCTCGATTGTCGGGTTCCTGTGGTGTCTGTGCCATCGGCACATGCGCAGAGAGCCAACGTATACTGTACAACGCAAAGCTAAAACTCTCTTACTAGACTGAACGACAGCGTTTTCGCATGCTAAGAAACACGGCGGCGTTCTCAAATCCGGCTTCGCAGCGACTATAGTCTCGATGGTTGTGCTCTAACTGTCGTAGATCGCCGTTAAGCGGTGAGTTGAGCTTTGGCTGTCGTTCAACTCTTCTCAATCACAAGATACGAGCGGCTGGCCGGCCCTGATGGAGACATAGCTCGGAGATTTTGACGCCAGTAGGCTTAACTAGATGCGTCCGCGTGGGAACGGCAAGATGGGTGCCAATGAGATGCGCAGGAAAACCGATCGCCGGCTTTGACAGTTATCGCGCAAAGCGCAAGGTGGCACCACGTTCGTTTTTGCTCTCTCGGTTTATGCCCTCACGAGAGACGAATAGGCCTTCAGGAGCTGCGCATGTACTCCTTCAGTTACTACAGATTGTTCAGCGGGGAAACAAAATCAAGCAGCTTTGCCTTTTGGATGGAGCACCCCCAATCAGGCGCCGATCTGGCCTCGCTGATTTTGCGGGCGTTTCCCGGATTTTTCTGTTTCATCTTTTTCCCGCCTCTTTTGTGCATGAAAAGTCCAGACAAATTCCCTCGCTTCAATTTCGTTTTTTTTTCTGTTTGAATGTAACGCGAAGCATCTGACGAACGATTGGTTCGACACGGTCAGGAAATCTGAAAATCTGTAACGTCACGGGCAGCTTTTGGAGAAGCTGAGGGTAGCGTCGCCCCATGTGTTCTGTGTTTACGCTTCCTTTTTTAAATTTTTAGTCTACCCTCCCGGACAGACGGATTCATTTGCAATTATATAAGTTTTACGTGTTAATTCGTGTTATATTTGTATTGAGGTTTCTCTTAAGTAACATCCTTCGGTAATAAACGCTTCTGAGCTTACATGGAAATATTATACTCATATTTTGTAGCAGTTGATATCAATAGCCGATTCATTTTTTATCGTTCCTTTCAGTGTAGAAAAGATTCTGGGGGTATGAAGCAACGAGTCATTACAGCGATCTGTTCTAAAACCGTAAGAACGTTATTTTCTTTAAGTGAAAGTGTATCTGTGTATTAACACTTAGCATGTCATATAGTGCTTGTGTGTGTGCGTATTATTTCACTGACTTGACTGTCCGAATCGAGATTTGTGTTAAATTGAAGGAACTGAAGAACGTGCCGCTTTGCTGCTTCTTTTTTTGTGTTAATATATTGGCTGTTGAGCCACGTTTGCGAGATATGCTTTGTCGCTGGTACATTTTCCCTACCATCTCATTTTATCATCCTTTGAGCACCGAACAATATATCCCTTGTGTGCAGAGCCAGCAATAACAACTGTTTACCAGATTTCAAAGTTCATCCAAATGAATCACTCACATCGACAGGCATTGTAAGAGCGCCAAGTAATCCCGAAAATTCATCATTTCGCGACAGGCTACGAGAATGACAGTGCAGTCTCGTCTTCGTGACGTCACTGGCTGCAGCGTCTGTGTAAATTTTGGAACGCTGCACCGTTTTTCCTCCGACCCAGCGTTGGCTATACGAATGCCCGAAAGTCACTCCGAAAAACTAACTAACGATAGATTATGCGCACAATTGTGCAGCGTTTACGGCATCGTGTCATCTATTATTTATTTCTTTCGGAATTTCGTATGCAGTAGCCTTTCGGAGGCTTGAACTGCTGCTAGCATACGATATCACTTTCTCTCCGTCGAAAGCAGAGACTCTAGAGAAAGAACACATAGTTGAGGTCAGTGAGAGCATACATAATAGGTTGGCTGCGCTGAGTCAAACGTAGGTCATGTTTTATGCATTCCGTTGATATAGGCGCTGGCGTCTAGCCCATCCCAAAGGGCGAAGTTATGCCTGAAGCGTGGCGAAACGCCCACACATTTGCACGAATAAACACCAAGACGTCACGTGAAACCAGTCATACAACAAGCTCGCTATGGCCCGGATCCCTGACCTATCGGGGATACTTGGATGAGATGCATACTGAGAGCTTAGTTTCTTGCTAGGCTCGGTGGCAGGTTCGAGAAGCAAAGACGCAGTTTGAGAAGCAAGGAACAAATTCAGGCGCCATCCTGCAAAGTCCTTTCTTTTGAGAGCTGGCCAGCGTTTAAAAGATGTGAACGTACAGTCAGATCAGATGCAAGTTTGATCGTTGAATGAATTGATCAGCAGACGCATTCTGCCTCCTAGCTCTGCATTTGACAAGCCACTGAGAAAAACAAGAGATCCCTGACGCAAACAAGTCCACATCTGCATAGCTTGAGAGTACTCTACGAGGGCATAAACGTGTACTGGCTTACTGGCCCTTCTGTAATACCCGCTCCCTGCCCCCCTCCGCAGTCCCCCCCCCTTTTTTTTTTCAAAAACAAGACGAGAAACAATCCAAAATCACAGTGCTAATCTAAATCCATCCATTTCAATGAAGTTATTGCTGTTAAACACAGCCCTTGCAAAACAACGCAAACTCGGCTGCCTTGGTTCTTTATTGGTTGTTCGCTCAACCAAGAAACACCTGTTGAAAGATTCCTAGTGATAAACACACACGTGGTTACAAGAGAAGACGGATATAGAACAACAAAGCCATCTACACAATCACCTCGCTGAGAAGCCGGATACAGAACAACAAAGCCATCTACACAATCACCTCGCTGCAAAAAAATTAATAAATCGAGCAGAGTGGGGAACCAATCTTTCCCGCAGTTATTCTTCCTACGCTGACAACAAGAACGGCGCCGAAGCGATCGAGTGGCATTGGTGGCACCGTAATGAACATTCTTTGAATCGCTGCCACTCTCCTCAGAAAGACCAGGACGTAACAGGGTGTGTCACCAGGGCCTGCGAGACGTCCTTCTTTCTGGCGAAACGTGCCAATGTCACCGAGAGAAATCTGACAAAGCGCAGACAAGTCGCCTTGGGAGGAGCGCCTCAGGCGACATTACATGGCTCCCATACATTGAGTGACGGGCATTAGGCAGAACTGGCGGGCCTCTGCTTTGTTAAATATAATGACCGCGTCTGTCATCTTTGCCGGCCTGGAGCTCCTTCTAATTTCCTAGAAGTAAAAGTGCCACTTCGCTGGCGTTTCGTTACTGCAACTGCCCTGATGCGGCAGCTTCGGATTGGCATCCTTCTCGGAGTTCGAAGACACCCCGAAGGCGCGTCTGCTTAACGGGGTTCCATCTGTCGCAATGGTTCATCCTTTACTAAAGAAGGCATGTCAATTTCCTATTATTTTCTATTATTGTGGGGAGCAAATTTCACTTGAACCATGAAAATTAGTGATGGGTCGCTCTAGTTCGTTAATAATAAATAATAATATTTGGAGTTTTACGTGCCAAAACCACTTTCTGATTATGAGGCACGCCGTAGTGGAGGACTCCGGAAATTTTGTCCACCTGGGGTTCTTTAACGTGCACCTAAATCTAAGCACACGGGTGTTTTCGCATTTCGCCCCCATCGAAATGCGGCCGCCGTGGCCGGGATTCGATCCCGCGACCTCGTGCTCAGCAGCCCAACACCATAGCCACTGAGCAACCACGGCGGGTGCTCTAGTTCGTTGATCTCTATGAAACGTCAAGAGTACCGGCGGCTGCTGAACTTGGGAGAGAAACAACCAGCTCTGTGCTCACAGTGCGTAAGTTCCAATCTACTGCCTTCGTTTCGTTCACTTGTTCTTTTAAATAACAATGAACAATAAGGAGATATTGTTTACGGGCAAACAAAAGCATTATATACGATAATTTCATTCTAAGAATGCATTATTTGCGCGGAATTGTCTATGTTGTAAGCTAATCCATACTCTAGGCAAGCCTTGCGAATCACACATCCGGGCATTCCCACGGTGGTAGAGCGCCCGTTTGAAAAGTGCAGTCGGTGGCGGCGCCAGATATAAATATGTAAGAAAGTCTATATTCGCCGCAGCTAGGGAACGCGAGTCGATAAGATAAGATAAGAGTCGTGTTCTATAATTCTGCCGTGTTCTTTCATTTTAGTTTTGAGACAACGAAAGTGGGCGTACAGCCACCACGTAAGCCAATCAGAGCCTAGAAGATGGTGAGCTTGTCAATACGGCGGATTTTATGGGTGTCTAGAACAGAAGCCATGTTTTGTCCGAGGTTTCGGTTTCTCTTTACGCCATATATAAACACCGTACTTACTGTGAACTGTATCTATTGGTGTTCAAGCAAACTGAACTGAACTATCGCAATCGGCGCTGGCTTCTCCGAGGTGTCAGCTTCAGTATCGCACTTGTAACCGCCGCTGTTACTCTATGGCCACAACAACTACTACCGGCGTGTGCAACGCTAACAGGTGTATAAAATTTGTGAAGCCCTCTGCGCACAAATTATCGCCCTTCTTGCTTCATCCGTCACTTATTCGTTTTCTTCCTTTCGGAACCCCTCACCGCCCTGGTAATTCTACCTATTTTTTCCCATGTAAAGCCACCCTTCTTTTTTGTCATCGCCATATTTTCATACCTCAAACTAACGAAAAGCAGAAACGTGCAAATCACATGAATTGTGGTCTCTAAGCCCCAATTTGTATCTGAAACACCCCTTAGAGAGAAGAACTTGCCAAAGCTTTCCAAAAACTGGACAATCGGCCGCTTTCTGTGCAGGTGCTGTTGGAACACCGCCCCCAGCGCCCGTCGGCCCATAAAGCGGTGAAGGCGCTTTTGTGCTTCTTAAGGACGAAGGGCTTGTGCGACCATCTGTGACTATTAATGCAATTTCTGTAAGGCCACACACGTCAGCGAACTCACCGCGATTTCCTTCTTTCCTTCCCTCCTCTCTCTCCCTGTTATCTTTGTTTTCCCCCTTTCCCATTCCCCCGGTGTAGGGTAGCCAACCGCACGTTATTCTGGTTAACCTCCCTGCCTCCTACTTATCTCTTTCCTTCCCTCCTTCATCAAAGCGGATGCGGCTCCGTCAACGCGCAGCGCGTTCGGAGCGTGCGAGGCTTGTCAGATCCGTCGACGTCACTTATTTTTGTTGGATGCTATGCAAGATTTACTTGCCTATTCATCGCAGAAGCGAGTTCCACTGTTCCTCAGACCAGTTCAAAGGAGCTTCGTCGTTTTAAGCCTGGGGACCAGCATGCAGACCAACGACCACAACTCCTATCCTGCAAAGCGTGCTTTACAGCATCCTGTAGCGTAATGAGAAAAAACAAACTTGCTGCTAGAGTGGAGAGAAGAGGTGCGATGAAAAGAAAAAAAAAGAGAATGAAGCGCTCTGAGGAAACGAAACGGCGTAGTGACGTGTATTAAATTAGCGTAGGATCACCTACATGCATAAATGGTGACAAAGATCAAGGAAAAGTCCGTTTCCACCTACTAAAGTATGCGTTTGGGCCAGTTGATAGGTCACCCTGGAGGTTCTGTGGTGGTGGTGAAAAACTTTTATTGATGAGAAGGCCAAAAGTAAAAAAAAATTAAAAAATTAAAAAGCAGCATTGGGGGCGTTCAGGCTGCCGGTTGTGGCGTCCAGGCCATGCCTAGTCGCGACGTCCTCCGCCCAGTTCACCAGCCGGAGTTGGATATCCGGCTCGGTGCTGGACAAAGCAGCCTCCTACTGCTGCGGATTGCTTAGGCGCCAAGAGGCAGGGGGCAAGTATGCCGGGCAGGAGAATAGGACGTCATCGTAATCGGCGCGGGAGCCGTCACATAAGCGACAAGCCGGCGAGTGCGTCCCGGGGTGGAAGAGGGCAAGACGTGCGGGAGTAAGATAGGTATGGGCCTGAAGGTGGCGCCATAAGTGTTGGTGGGGTTGGGAAAGGGATTGGTGCGGAGGGGGGAAGGTGAGACGAGAGAGGCGATAGTGCTGCGTGATATCGCGGTACGTGAGGAGCGCGTCGCGCGTATCCATTCCCGGCGGGGGCGGGCTTGCTCGGTCAGTCGAATCTCGAGCGATGGAATTGGCCGCCTCGTTACCAGGATGGGCCGCGTGAGCGGGCACCCAGATGATTTGGATGGGGCGAGAGGGAACGGTATCGGAACGCAAGATTCCGATGGCCGGGTGTGCCACCCGTCCAACCGCGTAGTTGTAGACCGCAGGTTTAGAGTCGCTGAAGATGTACTTCGCGGAGGTTTGCGTGATGGCAAGGGCAATAGCTGCCTCCTCGGCCTCGACAGAGGTAGAAGTGTAGACTGAGGCAGTAAGAGTGGGTCGGAGAGAATTGTCCGTGACGGCAAGGGCATGTGCTGGGTAGCGGCGGTACGGGGCAGCATCTACGTAAGCCACGGCGGCCTGCCGTTCGTACTGACACCAGCGCGCGGAGGCTCGCGCTGCTCTACGGGAGGGGTGGTGTTCGGGATGCATATTTTTAGGGAGGGGTTTAACGGTTAGGAGGGGCAAGACATGGGAAGGGATGGGCAGTCCCTGGAGGTTCTTACATTGCGGAGTAAACTTGGACAAAAAAAAAAGCGAGAAACAACACGGGCACCATTGCCCTACCCACATTCAATTAAAAAAAAAGAAAAAGAAACAGCGACATTGTAGTGCTTATTGAAATTGGAACCACACTTTCTTGCATCCCTTACCTATCCGGCCAACGAAGCCCTGACGTCAGTCCTTGCTGACGTCAGGGCTTCGTGGTGACCAATAGATCACCAAGTTTCGCCCAACGGAACTCGAAAGCAACAAAGAAAGGGGAATTTACTTCGAGAAAGGCAGAGAGGTCGGCCTGAAATATAGCTTGCTCTAGGCCTGCTACTCTGCACAGGATAAGAGATACGGAGAAAAAGAAAACAGAAAAGGAGTGACGAATGATAATGAAGATGCAGCTGAAAAGAAGGAGGCGCTCATACGCAAGGCCACTAAGCTGCGTCATCTCCTGCGAGCTCAGAGCTGTGGCTTCTGAGTCAGGGGGTCCATACTTCAATACCGCAAGTATAAAGCAGTGGCTTGAGAAAATGGGCATGTTTCTAGAAGGCATCGCATTCTGGCCGCTTTCTTCTTGCAATGACAGCCTCGTTACGGACTAATCTCCGGCTCGAAATGACACAGCGAGATAGGGTGATCACCGCAGTCAAAATTAACAGCCCAGTTTGGTTCACAGGTGAGGCGGCGTCACAAGATTCACACTGATCGCGAAGTCGTCAGATTGTCGTTGCAGATCAACCACACAACATGTAAGAACATACAATGATCATACGATGAGAGAGGGAGAGAAAGCAAGGATAGGAAAGGCAGGGAGGTCAACCAGATTTCAATTACTTCTATGGCTGTACCGTGGATTTACAGAGCCACTAATGTATGTTTTCTCATTCGCAGGGGAGGCAACTTAGGCACGCGCTTCCGTCTACGCGCTTGCCTAAGTTGCGCCACCTGAGCCACAAGAAGCTGCGTTGACAAGGTTGGCTCGCTGGAGAGTGGCAATCCCCGAGCTGCGCACGGGAAATGCGCAGAAGCCACAGCATGGAGAGGAAGAGGCAGCAGTAGCGAGCGATGAAGGGAGAATCTTGAGGGACGACCTTGGGAACGATGAAAGGACAATCTTCAGAAGCAAAGAAAGAAAGAAAAAGAAAAGAAAACGAAGACACGAAAATGCGACGAAGAGAAATGCTAGCTCTAAGGCGCGCGCGGTGACGCTCTCACAAAAAACCCTCACGGAAGCTCGCGGAATGTGCCGGCCGGCGCCCCAACTTTATTGGATCACCTGTATCACTCGACGTTCTTTGAAGATAAAACGCAACACCCAGCCCGCATGCGGGTAAGATCAAAAATGGGAACGCGGGAAAAGGAGCGAGCTTCAATGCAACGCCTGCGCATACACTAACGGTATCTTACGGTATAAGTTGGGAGGACGAAAAATAAAGTACCGTGTTTCCCGCACTACAATCCGCTGGGGAGTCTGACACTAGATACATCTGGTTCAAGGTGGCTTGTGACGACAAAGCGGTGCAGTAAACGAAAACAGACAGAAAGTGCGCACAACCACAAAGCGTTTTGTTGCGCGTGCTCTGCTTTCCTGTCCTTCTTCGTTTTCTAAGTTGTTTTACCGTTACGATCTGTAGGCACCAAGGTACAGCATGCTCCACTGTTAAAGGGTACACTGTAAAGTGTTGCTCTCGCTTTGCTGATGCCTTAGCAGCAAGTGCCGTCTGCAACTGTACCAATACACTGCACATGGTGCAGAAAGGTACCAGTGCCATCAACTACAAGTAGCTCGCAGCCAAAGACTGTACCCTTGCCAAAGGAAAGAAAGGCCAAGCGCCTTACAGTCATGCGTTTTTCTTCAACAGTGGGCTTGCAGCGCGCATCTTCCTGCGTTAGGATATCTAAGCGGCACGGGCTATCAATCATTCTAACTATCGGGATGCGCCGTAACTCTCACTATATATTTGTTCTTCCAATGCTTACTTTTTTTCTCTGTTAGTAAAACGTCATGGCGCTGAGCATTAGGAAATATTAAATTATAGGACACGCCACAGCGGAAAGTTTGCGCAATAGTAATGACAACCATGAGTTCTTTAACATGCAACCACAGCGGGGTACACGAGCGTTTATTTTTGTTTTTGTCTTCACCCCTATCGAAACGCGACCACACTGAAGCCAGGAATCGAACCCGGGACATCCTACTTAGCATAGAAACGTCATCGCAGCTAAGCCACCACGGCGGATAGCATCTTACTTGCGTTATCATAGGAAGTAGTAGAAGTAGGCTGATCGCGTAATCAGACGAAGTATTATACAGCAGCTTGAACAACGGATTGATTCCAGGGTACGACAAGGACAGCCAAAGGCGGCTCAGAATTAGACGTCATGATGATATCCCCTTGGTTTCTCTTGATTCTTATAGCTCACCGACCAGCGACAACCTCGACAGTGACAGTCCAACAGGCTGTGCACTATGAGAAGATAAATGTAATAGAAAACTTCCATTTTTTAGCCACAGCAAGCACCAAGCGGACTGTACAATGGGACGCGGAATACACAGCGGATATTACGGTATTCCTAAGTAGAAGAGCAGGGTGACGCTACAACGAGCGAGGAAGGCCAGCAAAGATAAATGTAATAGAAAGCTTCCATTTTTTAGCCACAGCAGGCACCAAGCGGACTGTACAATCGGACGCGGAATACACTGCGGATATTACGGTATTCCGAGGTAGAAGAGCAGGGTGACGCTACAACGAGCGAGGAAGGCCGGGCGGCGAAGGGCGAGAAGGCGAAAAGGTTCTGCGCGGTGACACGACGGGCAGGGCCCCGGAAACGCCTGCCGTCGCATACACGTATACTACAAGACGTACACACGACGACGCAAAGAACAGCTTGCACGGTAATCGCGAGCACCACCCAGGCCAGCGATGCACGGTAACCCGACCTGCCTGCCCCTCCCCCCCCCTCCCACCTACACGCACACACACACACACACACACACACACACACACACACACACACACACACACACACACACACACACACACACACACACGCACGCACGCACACACGCATAGTAGGCGTAAAACCCTTGCAAGATGTCCAATATCGCATGAGCCGTGACATCCAAAGCAATAAATAGATAACGCTAAACGCAGGGGTGTAAAGAAACGCAGCCCAGACGCGACAAGAAGCAGCGAGGGCGTGAGGATGCCGAAACGAGCGGTAGTCGCGTCGAAGTGACAAGAATACAAGAAAAGACAGTGATGGCTCGAACAAGGTGCAAAAACACGGGGATAACGGTCGTGGGCAGACAAAGTAGCGTCGAAACTGAAGATTCCTTGTTACATTTCTTTAGTTTTTGCTGATCTTTTCTCTTTCATTCTTATTTTTGCTTATTTATTTTTCTGGCTACAGAAAGGTTATTTGCTCTCTTGGCTAGCAAGCAGGTGGCAGGACAAAGCGGGCGTCTAGGCACTGCACGTCTGCCCGCAGCTTTGGGCCGTAGCCGGCTTCGTCCGTTGAAAGATCAGACGCCGAAACTTGTTTCGTGGAGGATGGCCGCGTCTAGACAGCTCGCAAACGTCCCCCATGGTCCAAGGCTTCGAATTTAGTGCCAGCTCAACTTTCTCAAGTGCTCTGTCGCATCGCGCGTCTATTTGCGAGTAAAATAAAATGAGGACGATGTGATTGAAGCACCGAAAATACAAAGCACCCATGCGAAGCAGCTCGAAAGACAGTTCAAAGCCATACGCGTGACCCTTCAAACAGCAGAGCGCTTCAGCATTTTTTTTTATTTCCCCAACGATAGCCCGCCCAGCACCCTCCATCACACGAATTCGCTGTTTTACGATCTATCGATATTATCGAGAACTAAATTGTTTGCGTAATTCACTGATCGGCAGACACACATAAGTCGCAATCGGCGTGCTTCCTAATTGCTTACTAATAAGTATGACTGCGTTAAACGTTGCCAAGTTCATATTCCAATGGCGGCCTGTTCGGAGCCAGGGATTCTCAGCACCCTCTGCTGCGTCGCAGGTCTGACCACCGCCGTGGTCAGTTGCTTCGCAGCTGCTGGGGAGTGAGGGCCGGGGTTTGATTGTTGTGTTCATATAGGAAGTTGTGACCAAGTACTGCACCAGGGTGGCCAGTCCTGCTCTGGTGAGGGAGTGCGTTACCCGGTTCTGGTCACCGGGATCAGGCCACACTCCTGTCCTGTTTACGCAATTTTATCAACACGCGGATTCTTTTTTTTTAATCCGGTGGAAAATTGCGCGGCACCGGGATTCGAACCACGGACCTCTTGCACGCGAGGCGGGTGTTCTACCTCTACGCCACCGCTGCTCGGTTCTTTCTGCGGGTTGACCCCGCAGAAAGAAGTGACCGGAGAAAACAGCCCGAGTTGTATCTTTGTTCTTCTGGTTTTTCCGAGATTTCTGCCATCAGTAACAAGAGTACTGGGAGAAGTCGAGCTCCACGATGGAGGACGAAAACCCCGTCCAGCGACCAGGCCCCCAACGAGCACCTGATTACGCCTTCAGAGTGAGTTACCGCTCCGACGCCAGGAGTGCTGCCGGTTGAGGAATCTGAGGGCTGCACTATCATACGGTTTCGGACAATGGTTTCACCTCGATCAGCGCCAAGCCGCCGTTTGAAGAGATATATTTTATTTCTTTATTTATTATTTATTCATTATTTATTTACTATTAGTTTATTTATTTACTCAAATTACCTTACAGGCCCTTTGAAGGGCATTGAGTAAGGGGGCAACAGTAATTACATGACAAAAATACCAAAGTGCAACATCGTTATACGATATTAACGCGCAACGAATTCCGGTAATCACGGAATGTTTCAAGATTGATAAGAAGATAAGAAGATCACCGACTGGTCCCCCCGCATCGAAAAAGGCGCTTAGCAAGCGGCCATACATCGTTGCATACTTGCCAACAACGACCACAGACAACCTAAAGCTCGGTGAATAGACCGAGACTGGCGGAATATTTCGAGCGAATCGCCTCTAGCCAAGTTGGGGAATTGAGCATAAACGCTCAAAATAACTTTTCTTTTTTCAGTGGAGAACAAAACACAGACCATACTGGACGCACTGAAACCAATCGCTCAGTTGGGAAGCATCCCTGTTGGCGAATTCTCCTCGCAAGACAAGGAAACCACAATAGGCACCATTTATGATGTGGGCAAAGAAATCTCAGTCACTGACTTCGCAAGACTACGGTCATCTTCGGCTCCTGTGGAAGACTATCACCGCTTTAGGCGGTCCCGATATGTGAAAGTAAACGTTTTGAGTCACAAGCTTTGCCTAGACATGTCAAGGTTGGATGTGTGAGGTATTCGGTACGTCCTTAAGTGCCTACCCCGTTACACAGTCTCAAGTATAAGAAATTGACCAAACTGACCAAATTTACCAAACATGCCCAAACTAAACAGCCACAATTGGAGAGGCTTTTGTGCAAGACTCGACGTGCATAAACTATTAGCCAAAAGGTAGCGCGCTAACAGAGGCATCTGCACACAGCCGCAGTAGATCTACCCACTCGCTGCACTTTCGTTGCACGAACACAATATCAATGCATGAAGTTGCCGAGAAATGTTGTCAACTTCTTTCTAAAGGAGGACTTTCACCACAAAATGTCATTTTACTTCCTTGGCCACCGCAACAGGCCGTCCTTCTGTAGGATCCGCCTTTCTCCTCAGAGGAGCTGGCAGCAGCTATTGGCGATGTAAACAAGAGCTCAACAGCAGGTTACGCGGCGTCAGCTGTCGGACCACTACCCAACCCTCACCGAAGCTCGGCTCCGTGACCTATCAGAAACTACAATTCTTCGCGGACGAGCGGTGTGGCGCCTGGAGATTGGGGAAAAGTATTTCATTTCTCAAGCCCGGAAAGCTACTTACTAACTGCTAACTACTGGTACGCGTAACGCGAAGGTTGTGGGATCGTTCCCCACCTGCGGCAAGTTCTTTTGTCATCCACTTTCATTTCCATTAACTTATCGTTTCTTTATTTCAAGTAATTTCCCCTATGTTGTCCTTGGTGTCAGTGTTTGTTGGCTTCTTATGATATTACTAACTATGCGTCACTGAGGCCTATAGTCTCGCGCATCCGCATAAAAGAACTGATGGACAATATTATTCAACAAAGAATGTCAAGATTCTTAGAAAGTAGCCATGCATATCTACTAGAAATGAATGTATTTCGTTCGAATTGATCCGTACTCGACAATATTATCGATCTTATGTCATCCCTCGTAGAGGAACTCAACTTGATACACATTTGCCGTTTTTCTTTTAGATATAAAGGCTGAATTTCACTCGGTCTTTCAGAGCGCACTCCTCAAAGCTTTGTGTGAACTAAGTCTTGGAGGACGACTACACAGACGGATAGCGAATTGTTTATAAGGACGACATTTATTTATGAGCACTCGGAGATGCTCTAGTCCATATTATGCTGTTCAGAAAAGAAGAAAGTGGCGCAGGGTGCAGCATTATGCATCTTATTGCTAAATCACTCTTATCCACTTGATAAAAGTCGTGCCACAGGCTGTTCATATTGCGTTAGATGTCATCACATGTCACAGATGTCAGCGGACCACATCTGCATTTTGATAGCGTGGAGTTCGCGCTACAAACAGCGACTACAGAAGGTACTGGCCAACATATAGGCTTAATTTAGACGCAGAGACTCTCCGCAGAGAAAAGTGTTACACTGGCACATGAATCGGTCCCCACTGGCACTCGGTGGGAGTGCACTTCCACATGGGAAAACTCAAAGGATCCTTGCGTGTGGTGGTCGACAGGAACCTGACTTGGTCACCGCTGGTAAAGAAGCTGTGCGGGAAGATCTCAGCAGTAGGTCAAATATTCACATGCATGACTGAATCGCAGCGAGGCAGCAACGGCCGGTCAATGGTGGTTCTTCATGAATATTACGTAGATGGTACATACCCTTATACTCCTACCCATTTTCCCCCATCGAACCTCTACCCTATCGCGAGTACATGAAAGCAGGAATCAGCACGAAATAATTTTTGTAAGACTGTGCCTCGGTCTTGCAGAAAGTTAGTCACGCCTGGGAACTGCGGCAGAGGCGCGATGCTTACCACTTGACGTGTTAAAGGTCGCACGAAACACTTCGTATTCATCTGCGCCAAGTTCTCGACGTCAAGACGCATTTTCGATGCGCCCACATTGTTACAACGCGAACCAACATGCTCCAGCTTTTGGACAGGCTGTTGAAAGTTACATCTCCGTGTGCCTTCCTAGCCAGGCAACACATCGCATACTATCGAATTTACCCCTTTGGACACTCTCACCTCTTTATTAAACTAAAAAAAAAAATTCTGAAGTTTTATGTGACAAAACTACGGTTTGATTATGAGGCCCGCCGTAGTGGGGAGGGGGGGGGGGGACTGCGCGTTAGTTTCAACCACTGGGGTTTCTTTAACGTGCACCCAATGCACGGGATACACAAGCGTCTTTCTCTCTCTCTATCTCCCTCTCTCTGTTTTTTTTTTCTTTTGACCGCCATCAAAAAGCGGCCGGGCCGCTGAGATTCGATCCCGCGTCCTCGGACTCATCAGCGCAATGCCACCACGGCGATTTCACCCACATTACTTCAGCGACTGTGTTTGTAACACTCCGAAAGACACAGTGGCTGATGAGACGCGTAGCAAAGCCCGAACGTTTCATGAAATCGGTTTGTGTCGCTCTTTTTTTTTCTTCTTTTTTTTTTTTGCTTGTATGTCCGGTCCCTGTGGCTGTCTTTCCTGGCTTAGTATACCCTTTCCTGCTAAGCCAATCGCTTTACTGCGTAACCACAGGCCGTGAATGTTCACTTACCGATCGCTGTGCAACAATGCAAATGCACCGTCATACTGTCCGCGTGGCTGGATTGCGCTCAGCTTCGAAGCGCGACCTGACGGAACGACCCAACAGGTCGTTAACACGCAATATGCGGCGTGATGATGTTTAGGTTTCACGGAATTTAAAAAAAAATCGCTTGATGCAGATAACATAGCTGTAGTCTTTCAGCTGGATGATTCAGAGAGCGGCACATCACTTTTGAGAAATCGAAACCCATATTCGGCTAATTAAAAAAATTCAATACTTATTTTTTTTAATTACCACTTGACGGCAAATACTGCAACTTGCGAATCGTAGCCGATTAGTTCGCAAGGCGTATTACATTGGAATGAATTTCCAGAATTCTCTCTCTCTCTCTCTCTCCAGAACTAATAGCAGCTTGGAGATATGCGGCATGAAACTCTCCGTAAAGATACACGGTTGTTCGACTTAGTTTCCTTTTTTTCTGTTAACAAAGCCCACTTTTTGAAGCACGAAACATTGAAGCCCACATTGAAGCCCACATTGAAGCACGAAACTGGCTGGTAAACCCATCCATTTCGTCCCGCGCTTTGGAAAATAATTGTATCGAAAGTGGTGTCACCCTCGAAATTCATTTCACTCACGTGGATACGTCTGCCCCACTCACCACCTACACTTTCTAAATTGCAATGTTTGCGTAAAGTAAATATTCCAAGGTTAATTATTGACTTTCTGTTAATTAGTTGAATGCGTCTTTCGATTTCTCGTGCCAGTAATATCCGCCCCTTTGAGTAATCCAGCTCAAGGACAGGAATTATGCTATCTGCCACAAGCAATTTTTCGAAATTTCGTAAAGCTTGAAAATGACCACGCCATCTATGCCACTGACCAGCTGAAAAAAAAAAAAACTGTCGACTTCGTCGTTTTTTTTTAAAATTTAGTTTACACGTGCTCCCATTGATAGAAAAGAAATTCGCTAAGCCAATGGAATATTTTTTTTTATCAGTTTATTAGGTAAATCGAGCTGGTTAGCACATAGGCACACACGTCATGCATACGGCTTACTGCGAAGTATTGACGTAAATAAAACCTCTTCAAAAAAATGTCATTATCGCGCCGCCGTGTCCAAAGAGTTCAGGCAGTGTTTAGCGGCGCGTGCCATAAACATTCGGCGCTTTACGTAAGGCGATACGAAACTACGGGCGCCTGCGCCCCCGTTTCGCAAGCAAATTTCCGCCGCCAGCATTATGCAATGGTTCGCGCGCGCCGCACAGTATAGCAGACGATACGACGCGGGTACCGCCTTTCGCTCTCAACCATGGGCTCCGAGACCGAGCTGTGAAGTGCGCCCAACTCTCGGAGGCCACGCGACAGCGCCACTAGCTTTTTTTTTTCCTTTTCTTTTTCCTGAGGTCGCAGCTGGCGCTCACGGAGCGTGGCCCCGTAACACTACTGAACTTGAAGGAACGCGCGCTAAAAACGGGACGGTGACGATAGCAGACGAACGCGGCGCTGACTAACAACCAATCTTTTTTTTTATTGCCTGTCGACGTCAATTAGACCGGAAGCACAATCAGTACAAAAGAAAGAAGGAGAAAGAAAAGATGAGAAAGAAAAAAAAGAGAAGAGAGAGAGAGAGATACAAAGAAGAAGCAAGCGCACAGGACACCACAGAACCATGACGTGCCCCGGCCGGCCCGGTCACCCACTTTCCCCGAGCGCCCGTATCGAACTACATTTTGGCGGCCACCCCCGCAGCGTTTCGCGAAGGTGCGTCTTCTGCGGAGGGATCGTTGAACCGCACAAACGAAGAGGCCATCGGCGTCACGGTCGCGTCAACGGGTGGGGGGGTGGAGAGGAGGAGTGAAGAATGTCGCGCCGTGTGCCAACGGCCCTGAGTCAGACGGGCGAGGGAAACTCGAGCGGCGACCCGGTGACGTCACCGGGCCGGGAGGAGGAGGAGGGGGAGGAGGATTCGTCGGCGGCTTGGCCGGAGAGCCGTATATGTCCCTGGCCCGGCTTCTAAGTGCCGTGCGCCGAAGTGTTAGAAAAATGGCAGGTCCGCCGGCGGACCCACAGCAAACGCTCACTGGGCCTTCCTTAGTGAACCTGCCTTGTCCTCCCAGACCGACCGGCCACCCCCACTCCTCCGAGATGCCTTTCGTCCCGCCCGTCGAGCATGCGAAGTGCCCAAAGTGCGGCCGCTCAGTCTACGCGGCCGAGGAGATGCTGGCCGCCGGCGCCAAGTGGCACAAGGTGTGCTTCGTGTGCGGACTCTGCCGCAAGCGGCTGGACAGCACCAACGTGGGCGAGCACGCGGGCGAGCTGTACTGCAAGCAGTGCTACGGCCGCAAGTTCGGACCCAAGGGCTACGGCTTCGGCGCTGGCGCCGGCTGCCTGACCATGGACAAGGGCGAGCACCTGGGGAACACCGAGTGCGCCATGAGCAACAGGCCGCACGACCCCATCTACGGTTGAACGGGACGGTGCTCGCGAAATCGGCGACGGAACATCCAGTGATGCACTTGTGGAGCTTTGTTTCTTTATTTTTTCTTTCTCCATGTTCTCGCATCCGATAACTATCCGCGGAGTGGCCAATGAGAAAGCTTCAAATCTGCAGCCCTTCGCGAACGGGACTCTCGAAGAAGATACTGCCTTTCATTTAGCAAACGAGACAAAATAGAGCCGCGGAAAAAAAATTAAGAATTGTCTCGTTTCTTCCCTCCTTTGTTTTTTTATTTTTCGTTTCCTTCTGTGAAAGCATCAATCATTTAGCAACGCTGATACGTTGACAAATGAAGGAACGCTGAAGGTGTTGATGAATGCGGCGAAAATTGTGTCAAGGTGCCTACGCTATCGCTACAGCACAACGAAATCGTGTACTTATCCATGTACGCGACACACCATTGCCAACGGTGATCTCCTGTGACTACATTGCTTTGTTTTGTTTTTGTTTTTCACTGACTGTTCTCGCAGTATTCCAGTACATTTGTTTACGCCGATGCGCAATAAAAGTTGTTTGTTATTCAACACCGTGCGTTTCTCCTCTCGTTAGCGTCCTTTCCTTGGCGCTCCTTCCTTCAAGTTCAGAAGACAGCGCTAAACGATGGACCAATTAGCCAGTCTTGCAGGTTTTTCTTTTCATTCATTCATTCATTCATTCATTCATTCATTCATTCATGGATAGATAGATTAAGATTGAAAACGGCGCAATCAGATAACCTGACTGTTTGGCCGGTCTTCAGCTTCACCGATCAATCAGCTTGGTTGCCTTTTTTTTCGTTTGTTCAGTTTCTGTGTGTAGCCTACATTTTCCTTCATCAAGAGCGAGAGCTCTCTCATTCACCGTAAGGATAAAGAAAGAACGGAAAATTAGCGTAAAAGCACCTTGTGTCGCCAACCACTAGGTCTTTGCACGCGTACTTGTTTTTTTAATGCCTTCAGATTCCAACCGAGAGCTGCTGCCGCAATCGAAAGTCGCAACCGCGGCATCCGGCTCATGAGGCGAACGCCACAGCTGCCGTATACAATAGAGGTATTCCTGCATTTTTTTTATTTCTTTTTTTCATCCAGTGACATAGCACATACAACCGCGCCCATCTCTGTTCCCCGCCTCATTCTCCGTCCCATGTTTAGCGACGGCGTTGATTTCCAGCAAACTCATAATGATGACATACTTTAAATTATTTTGTATTCGGCTCACCTTTCGCGACCTTTTCTGCTTGACGGGTAGGGGTTCCAAGCGTTCACAAACCTGTGACCTGCTTTTCTAGATTCACGTTCTTCCTTTACTATCTGTTTTGTTGTTTCTTTCTCTTTCTTTCTTCCTTTCTTTCTTCCTTTCTTTCTTTCTTTCTTTCTTCCTTTCTTTCTTTCCTTCTTTCTTTTTTTCTTTCTGTTTTACAGTGCTACCACTTGGCGCGCGACTCACCGCACCAGCCAGAACGTCACGCTCCGGCATGTGTACTGCGGCATTAGTCACGTGCATGCTTCGTTAAATACAACGCCTCAAGAACGTGTTTTTTTTTTTTCTGTTTTGGCTTCGCCTCACAGCCTGGTCGCCTTCGTCGCAGCACGCAAAGTCATTGCGGGGAAGCCAGATATCTTTCACGTGGTCACGCGCGGTTGTCGTGGCAGTACGGAGAAACTCTAAGGATCCTTGACAGCGGCTCTCTCTCTCTCTCTCTCTCTCTCTCTACCATGCGTTTTCATTCGCGGTATATTCCGGTTGTGCTTCTGCCAATTTCGTGCGTTATTCTTTTGCCTCAACCTGCATTTTTCTTCCTTCCAACGCGTGTACTCTGGCTCTGACGGTGAAGTATGTAGGACGAAGGAGGCGAATCGAGTATGACGTCATCACGGAGAATCGGAGCGTGCAATACTGTCGAAAAAAAAAAAGCGAGTCATCATCGGTGTCATCGGCATCGTTAGCCTGTGTTATGTGTGCTGCCAGGACGAAGGTTTCTCCCAGCAACCTCCACCAAGTTCTTGCGCGATATGTGTGTATATCAGTAGAATGCAGCGATTGTAAACTTTTATTTTCAAGGATAGCGGTCAGTTGCCGGCCATGACTTCGTGATGCCTTCTGTACTACACTGCCACACATTTTGAAATCTCCTGTAGATTTCCTTCGCATGATCCGAGTCCGTTGTTACTAATTCATCTAGATACACGTACTCTGTCAAAAAATTACCGACAATTACGTTACTTCCTAATGCGAAATTTGAGCGCAGCAAATAAGCTGTTTCACCTTTTCGATAGATTGAGGCAAAGAAATCGAGCAACACATGTATGCGCTATCACAGAATTTTTTTTTTATTTTTCACACGTATTCCTTTAACAAAGACTCCACTAACAGTTCTTGACAGTCATGAAGGAAGCTTTGTGGTCGGAGAAATAGACTGATATATGTTCGACTTGGTACACCAATGCTTGATTCTCAAAGACGAGATCTATACAAGTGCCTCGCGAGGTTGTCACAGCCGTGGGACGCGTTACGAGCGAGAGGAACGGGATGTTCTCCCGCATAAGTGTTAGGAAATTGCTGTTTGTCTTTATGTCAACATTAAAGTCCCCCACTACTAACATCGGTGTGGATCGATGGACGGTTAATGCGAGTTGCAGGAAGTGCACGACGTCTTTCGTGAGTGCGGTAGCGGACTCACGAAAGCGGTATCAGTCGGTCGCTGCTAGCGCTGGGGGGATGAAAGGGGGGCGGAGCTGGTTACGAGGCCGACGACAACGCCGACGCGAAACCCAGGAACGGACGCCAAAGAGCCATTTGTGTAGCCAGCCCTCCTCCACAGTCTCTCCCCCTCCCTTCCATCATCCTCCCTCGCCCGGAGAGCCGACAGCGCGCATGCGCGGCGGCGGAGCAGATTCGTCGGCGAGCTGGTTACGAGGTCGACGACAACGCCGACGACAACGCCGACGACGACGCGAAACCCAGGAACGGACGCCAAAGAGCTGCGCTCTAAAAAGAAACTGTCGACAGATAATACTCAGTTGTCGAAACTGTCGACAGATACTCAGTTGCAAGGAAATCACCATGAGTATGACGATCATCATCGCCATCACCCCGACCACTAACCAAGCTAGTCGTCATCTTCAATACATTGACATTCACACAGCTATTAGCGACTCCTGCAAAGATGGCGTTTTCCTGATCATAAAGAGCTCGTCAAACATCGCTTCCATGACTACGGATAATACTTTTTTTTCTGCTCAAGAATTGTAGCTTCAAAACCGATCATTGAAGTGCAGTTACATAGGGGAAAGTGGAGCCAAAACTAGGTTGTAAAATAACATATGTGTTTTGGTTGGCCGAGTTCTCCCTTATTTATGACACGCTCGGAACAAATTCTTCAAGCCTTTACTTACTAATAGCTACTAACAGCAGATACTGATTACCACCAGCAAATACAAATATACACTACTCTTATTGTTGTTCTTCTGTTTGTTACGCTATATGTCGGTACTATTATTTTTTTTTACTTTTCTTTCGCGGAAGAAGACTACGTATAAATAAAAGTCATGCTGCGTGAAATTACAACCGTGTTAAACTCAACCGTCACATTCAGTTTTGACATCGCAATCCAGGGCAATAAACGCACACTGCATCCGGAAGAAAAAAGAAACGTATATTCGAGCTTGTTAAAGCTGCGTTTCCGACTAACTAGGTCGAGAGTCAATGCCTATTTGAAGACAAGTAAAAGCTTTCTGTTTGCAAGTACGCATAATCCCCGTCTTTTTCCACGGCAACAGCATCCCAATTAGAAAGCTCGAGTAGTGAGCGTTCGGTGCCCGTCAAAGAGGTCACCAAAACTAATTTGAGGAGCTCTGCACTACGATGCCCCACAGCCATCGTTATGATCTATAAATAAGCAATCAATCACACGTCACAACAAATCTAATCCGGAGCTCTCGCTTACAGCTTCCTTCGAATCAATCAATCAATCAATCAATCAATCAATCAATCAATCAATCAATCAATCAATCAATCAATCAATCAATCAATCGTCATTTATTTTTCTGCTAACATTCAGCGAGCCTTGCATTCAATTTCGCCGCGATCTTCCGCAGCCATTCTGCCGTAACCGGCCTTTACTATCACTCAACGCAGAGACACACACAGAGAAAACGTGCTAGCTGCTGAAAGGCGAGATTCGGATTCCGATAGCATTCAATTGGATTCCAAAACGACCGCGGTCGGATCGAGAATTCGCCCGAACCGAAGACGCTCACAATACAGGACGGCGGAACATTTACCGCCTAATAGCAGCGTTTCGCAGCGAGAAGCGCATTAGGCAGGGCCATTCATAGCGCCGTACCGAACAAGCAAGCATATCTCATTTGGCGGGCTCAACCAGGAAGAGGTGCTCCGACTCCCCCTCCCCCCCAGTTCAATTCACCGAAAGAACAAAGGATCGCTCCCACAGGACACAGAAAGAAGCGAGATCGTCTTTCGCTTGCACTGCTTGTATATATTGTTTAACATGCGTACACATCCACCAGCACCACACTCCACTTTACTATCATTAACCCGCTAGAATTCGCCTTTCCTGGCCCGACATAATGCAAGAGAGAGAGAGAGAGGGAGGGAGAAACGAAAGGCCACACGAACGAGATAACTTTACCACCCGCATCTCTCTCTCTATATATATATATTTTCGGGGCACCTGAATGAGACGTGCTTCGTCCTGCCGACTCCCACGTGACCCTTTGGCAACGCAATATAAACCGGGGGCTCCGCTCTTCGGCCAATGAGCCGAAGGCGAAAGCCGACGCCGCCCGACCTCGCACAAGGTACTGTATATTCCCGCGGCAGCCCAGCATTCGTGCGCAACAAGGACCGGGCGCAGACGGGCCTTCCCGATGATCAACGCGTACCGGCGCCTATACGTGCAGTTTTTTTTTTTTCGTTGCTCCAAAGGCGCGTGCTCGCGTCGGTGTCGTCTAGTGTCGTCCTTTCCGCATTTAGCGTCGCGTTACGCGGGTCGCTCCGCGGTGCGTTCATAAATGCGGCGCTATATCCCTATCCGAGGACGTCCCCCTCCCCCCCCCCCGCCCATTATTCTATCGCCGGGTCGGACGTTCCCATTGTTCCTGGCCCTCGCCGTACAAAGAATCTCCCCCCAAAAAGGCCGCGCAGCAAACAAAGAAAGCGCCGGCGAAGACGCCCCGGCCTTTCAAAACTCTTCTGCGCAGCTACGCTGTCCACTCGTGTTACACCTCCCCCTCGGCCTCCTCCCCCCCTTCCTATCTTTTCATAATCTCCCAATAGCTCTGGGCCGTTAGCTAGATTATTCATGGCCGTCTTTAGTGATAGAGAAACGAAAGGAAAACAAGAAGCGACGTTCCGGTAAGGTTACACAGCGGAAAGCACGAAAGACAAAAGAAAAAAAGAAAGAAAGAAACAAGAGGCAACGGAGAGGCACCGGGCAACAGGAACGCCGCTGACCAAGGCTCGGCGTGCGTCGTTTCTGAATTCAGCGTTTCTGGCATCTCATTGTTCGCGCGACAGAGACAGAGATAAAAAAAAAAGAAAGAAGGGGGAAACGAGAAAAAAAAGGAAAGCACACCAGGAGTAAGGGTCAGAAAGTCACGAGAACACAAGCGGCAACACTCGCCAAGCAAGCCGCCCCCACAGCTCTCCACGCCGGACGCTCTTTAAAGAGTTTTCCCCAGAGCCATCGTGGGTATGCTCGGTGTGCGCGCCACACCGTATTCCCTTTGTGGCGGCGGGCGCGTTGCTTACAACCAATGACGTCGCGCGGTGCTCTCTCGCGATGCAAAAGCGAACCGAGAGGACATCAAATAGCGAAAGGCGCAACAAAATGAAAGCGGCAAAGCGGAAAGAGCGCCCCTACTGAATGCTGATGATGCGCTGCCGGTCCCTATCCCTCTCTCTCTCCCTCTCTCTCTCTTCCCCCCCTCCCCAACCCGGCGAAGAGGCGAGCGACGGACTCCAGCCAGTACGACGGACTATCACCGAGAGCGTCTTAATGAGAGAGTGAGAAAGAGAGAGAGATCCCATACTGAATGTTGATGATGCGCTGCCGGTCTCTATCCCTCTCTCTCTCTCTCTTCACCCCCTCCCCTACCCGGCGAACAGGCGAGCGAAGGACTCCAGCCAGTACGACGCATTATCGCCGAGAGCGTCTTAAAGAGAGAGAGAGAGAGAGTCTAGAGGTGTTTGCGTGCGCCTGTTTTCTGATGCGCATGGTGAGTGCTGAGAGGTAGGGTTCGCGATCGCTGTTAAGAAACGCTGCTGCTTGCTTGGCAGGGTCGCAGGGCACGGGCTAAAAGATGGTGCGCGGGCGAAGGTGGGGGTCCCCGCCGGAGAGCAGCTCTCGTGGGACGTACCGGAAGAGCGGATCGAAGAAGGAAAAGAGGAGCGGCGCAAGGGGAGAGAGAAAAAAAATTGTTGAAGAAACATCCCGCGCGGTGGCGCAAGCACTGACGATAGGCTATTGGCTAGCGGCTACGCATGCGTCTCTCGCTTTCGAATGAGCGCGTCTCAAAGCGATGACTTATGAGTTACATCACAGAGACGAGGCTACGCGAAGCACTATGGCATGATCATCATTACAGTGTATGTTGAGAGACAGAGAGAGAGAGAGAGAGAAACCAATAGGAAAAGGCAGGCAGGTTAATTAAGGACGTGCCCCGTTGGCTACATTACACTGGGAGAGGCGAAAAGGGAAGAACAGATAGGGAGAGAAAATAAAAATAATAGTTAGTCATTCCCCGTCAGTCGCAGAGGAATATTAACTGTCACAAGCGTTTATGTACACCAGTGTCCTTCAAGAAACGCAGAAGGCAGAAGGGCTTTTGTGGCCTTTTCCATGCAAGAACTCATAGGTGGAGTTTGTGCAAGCCTTACAGTTGGATGAAAAAAATTTGGAGGACGCTTAAGCATCGCCTTTAAGAATGGAATGCAATAGCATTCAAAGCTCCCTGACTGCTTCTCACACTTCCCGGCAACTGCAGGTTATGTAACAGTAATGTATACAGGGGAACGCTGTCGGCGAACGCTATGCACGAAGGCGAGCTTTCTGGTAGAAACGCGGCCTCTTGCGAGAGCCGCGGATGCGCGCACGCGAGCGCCATCTGGAGGTATTGGAAGAAACCGAGCGCGGCACTCTACTAATGGCAGAAACGCTGGAGAAAAGGTTTGTGTTTGAGTTTCGACGCAACAGAATGATCTTTTCTCGTATATTCAAATTACAATTCAACGCCATCATGCCTGTAGGTTATGCGTGACTCGTACTTTACCATTTTTCTCAGACATATTACTTTGAGAAATTCAAATAGTTTGGCAACGTCTCCGCGCTACCCGGAGGGCCTGTGTCGCAGGGGTATGCGTGGTCCGCAATGTATTTCCGAACCACGATTTCCGAACAGGGGCTCTTTACGCTATGGTGTTAAACACGAGGAATCTTACAGCGAAGTGCCGACTGTAAAGAACGGCGGGTTGCACAACAAGATTGTCACCTTGCCACCCGATTACGACAAGGGGTGCAAGACGCGCACCTCCCGCTCTCCACCTCTCCGTGCTGCAGCTGCGAGGCGTTCAAAGAAGCGACCTTTGCGCTGGAACCCGCCGCCTTCCTCCAGCCCCTTCGACATGGTGACGGGACGAATTCGGTGTGGGGACAATGATTCCAGAGTTCCTCAACGCGGGGCTGATTTGACACGCCTGGAGAAGCTACCGCGGGAAGACTTATTTTTGTGCTTCTCACGGTTTGGAGTGGCTCGGAACAATGAGCGACGCGCGATCGACAACGTCGATTTTCCGGAACGGCACCACCTTCAACGCCGTCGCTTGGGCTTCGGAATGTGTGTGCCTTTGTGTCTGTAAACTGGTCTTCAGAGCAGCTGCGAGATGGTGATGTGTAAACGAACAGCCGCCGCGTCGTGGACGGGCGGATCGAGTGTATCCGCCGCGTCGTGGACGGGCGGATCGAGTGTATAAAAACTGTGGTTGTGCGATTGTTGGGTACACTTCTCTTGAGCAGTCATGTTAGACTGAGGCACTTCTCTTGAGCAGTCATGTTAGACTGGTTCACTTCTCTCATGCAGTCCTGTTGGACTAATACTATTTTTCTCAAACAGTCATGTTAGACTGAGTTAATTTTCTGTAAATAAACCCCTTTTTCCTCGTTCTCGATGAGAAGCAGTTCTTCACTTCATCAACGATCTCAGCGTAAATAAGTTGGACGACGGCATGGGCCAGCTACCTTCGAATTCATGCCGTACTCCAATCTTGGCAAAGGACCACGGACCAAGGGATTGAGCCCCCAATCCTGACAACTGGCTGACAGCGGTGAGATGGACTTTGCGACATGGTGCTGTATCTGCGGTGAGTGCTTGGTTTTTGCTTTGACTCTCTAGGCTTCATTTTGTGGTTGTTCTGTTTAGAACAGTAGGGAAGCTAGATTGTTGTGTGTTAGCTAGGTTGTGTTTTCCTAGCTAGATTTAGAGAGCAGAATCAAGGCAGTAAAGCAGCAGTCATGGAGTTAAGGACACTGCTGAGAGACGAGTTGTTGATTGTTGGTGAGGAACTGGGCCTAGATGTACGCAAGGAAATGCTCAAATCGGAATTATTGGAGCTAATTTCCAATCAGGCCAGTGAGCAAGATATTGAAATGGGATTGGAACTTCTCAAAAAGAGAGAGAAACGGGAAAAAGAAAGAGAAGAACGGGACAGAGAAAACCGAGAGAGAGAGGAACGCGATAAAGATCGCGAGTTTCAGTTAAGGAAAATGCAACTTGAACTTGAAAGCAAACGTTTGGAGTTGTCTCAAGGAAGTGAAGGCGCTCTGGGACGATCAAGTGAGGCAGAATCGTACCGCATGGACAGGCTATTAAAGCCATTTGAGGTCGGGACCGACATAGGCTTGTTCCTAAGCAATTTTGAAAGGACTTGCGAGAAGATGAACTTCGGCCCGAGTACATGGCCACAGCGGTTGCTGTCTATGTTGCCGTGTGAGGCGGCGGAAGTAATCGCCAGATTGAGTGCGCAGGATGCATATGATTATGCAAAAGTTAAGGCTAGTCTCCTGAAGAAATACCGCCTTTCAGCCGAAGCTTTTCGGCAAAGGTTTAGGAGCACAGGCAAGAAAGATAGCGAGGGCTATCCGGAGTTTGCGTATAGCTTAAAGGCCAACCTAGTCGAGTGGCTTAAAAGCGCGGAAGCGTACGACAGCAGAGACATGATCATTGAATGCATGTGTCTAGAGCAGTTTTACAAAACCATCCCCCAAGCTGTGAAACTGTGGGTGCAAGACAGAGGTAATGTAAACACTGTGGAAAGGGCGGCTGAATTAGCCGAAGAGTACGCAACCCGTAGAAAATTGAACGCCGAGGAGGGAAACTGGGACGGTCGAAATGGACCGCGGAAACCATTTCCGTTCAAAAAGGGTGCGCAAACTAGACGATCGAAGCCTGTAGACATGGCGGAAAAGCCCGCAGAAAAGAGCGAGGAGAAAGTTAACGGAGAAACCGCACAAAAAGAACAGAAAAGAAAATTCGAATCTGTCAGACCAATTCGCTGTTACAAATGCCACAAACTGGGACATATAGCTGTAAACTGCGAGAAGCCAAGCGTAGTTTTTTCCTACGTGGAGGAAAAAGATGAGAATATGGAACTTTTAAGTCCGTATCTCCACAACCTGCAAGTTAATGGAAAACCATGCCGAGTGCTAAGAGACAGTGCCGCCACGCTGGACATTGTCCATCCGTCTTACGTGATGGTAGAGGACTTCACCGGAGAAGTAGCATGGATAAAACAGGTTGTAGAAGAACACAGCGTATGTCTGCCCATGGCCAAAGTCAAAATCAGTGGACCATTCGGGGAGCTAGAGACTGAGGCTGCAGTTTCCAAATTTTTGTCACTGCAGTATCCCTACATCTTTTCGAATCGTTCGAATCAGTTACTGCGTGACAGAGGGCTCAAACTAGGAGAGGGCATAGTACAGGCATTGACCAGAGGCCAAGCTCGTAAGATCTCGGCGCTTTCGGCTGAAAATGCTCAAGCTCCTCCAGCTGAAGCAGAAAAGGGGATAGCTTCAATCCCCGAATCCGAGCTAGGCCCGAGGGACAAAAGAACAGTTGAGGAGAGCCTGCCAGTTGACCAGCTCAATGAGAGCGTAGCACTAGAGTGTCAGAGTTCTAGCCTGCAGGAAGAGCATGCAGACGCGCTCCCAAGCGAGACAGGGTCGTTATTATCACCGGCCTCAAAGAACTTTGATCAACTCTTACGCGTGGATAGAGAGTCACTGGCAGCTGAGCAAAAGAATGATGAGAGCTTAGCTAAATTACGTAACACAGCTAAAGAAGGCATTGCTAGGCGCAACGTAACGATACATGAGAAAGGAGGTTTGTTGTATCGGCATTACAGAGATCGAAAGGGTAGGATTTTAGATCAGTTAGTCATACCTACTAAGTATAGGGAGGACCTTTTGAGTCTTTGTCATGGAAATGGGTGGTCCGGCCACCTAGGCATAAACAAATCAAAGGAAAGATTGCTTATGGAATACTGCTGGCCTGGCTGTTTCAAAGATGTAGAAAACTTTGTAAGATCATGCGACGCCTGCCAGCGTTCTGGTAAACCAGGAGAGACTTGGAAAGCCCCACTGAAGGTAGTGCCCTTAATAACAGAGCCTTTCAGACGACTTGTAATAGACACGGTAGGGCCTCTTCCAAAAACAAAATCAGGCTACAGGTACTTGTTTACCATGCTGTGTCCGGCCACCAAGTTTCCAGAAGCAATCCCTTTGAAAGAGCTCAGCTCCACTGAAGTAGTAGACGCGCTTTTGACAGTGTTTGCACGAGTTGGGTTTCCAGCCGAAATTCAGGCAGATCAAGGGTCAGTATTCACGAGCGCACTGACTTCCACATTCTTGCAAAAGTGCGGGGTAAAGTTAATACACAGTTCTGTCTATCACCCTCAGTCAAACAGTGTAGAGAGGTGGCATTCGGTGCTTAAGCGAGTTTTGCGTGCGCTCTGTTACGAGCACAAGGAGGACTGGGAGAACTGTCTGCCGGCAACTTTGTTTGCTTTGCGAACGGTTCCACATGAGGCGACAGGGTTCTCACCAGCAGAACTAGTGTATGGGAGGACACTCCGCTCTCCACTGAGAATGTTAAGAGAGATGTGGGAGGAAAGAGGGGAGAGTCCAACCGTGGTTGAATACGTGCTAAATTTACTAGAACGGCTAAGCGCAACCCAAGAACTAGTCGGAAAGAACATGGCACTAGCTCAAAAGAACGCCAAATTCTATTACGACAAGAATGCGAGGCTTCGTACGTTTAAAGTCGACTTAACGATGAAAGCGGAAAAGTGTAGGTTTGGTTGTTCGCAGGTTACCTATCTGGGCCATGTTGTCGGTCAGGACATGAGACGGCCGGCTGAGCTGAAAATAGCAACGATTGGAGATTTTTCTCAGCCGCGCACGAAAACGGACGTTCGTTCATTTTTGGGACTTGTGGGGTACTATCAACGGTACATTCCGAATTACTCGCAATTGGCAAGTCCATTAACAGACGCCCTCCGAAAGGGAGCACCGAGTAACGTACTCTGGGATAAGGACAAAGAGAACGCTTTCCAAAGTTTGAAAACGCTATTGGTTTCTCGCCCTGTGCTTCGCGCGCCAGACTACACAAAGGAATTCATAGTTCAATGCGACGCAAGCGACAGAGGTATGGGCGTGGTACTTAGTCAGGTCGGCGACGATAACGAGGAGCATCCTATCCTCTACGCCAGCCGTAAACTAAATGTAAGAGAGGAAGCCTACAGCGCTTCAGAGAAGGAATGCGCTTGTTTGGTTTGGGCCGCCCAGAAGTTGTCGTGTTATTTGTACGGAGCGAAGTTCATCTTCGAGACCGACCACTGTCCTCTGACGTGGCTCAATCAAATGTCACACAAAAACGGCCGCTTGCTCCGATGGAGCCTCACTCTCCAAGAGTACAACTTCTCCGTTAGATATAAGAAGGGAAAGTTGCATAGCAATGCGGATGGTTTGAGCAGGCTAATTTGAATTCTGCGTTTGGGGGTCCCGCCTAAATTTTATGGTTACTAGTGTTAATTTTATTAAGCGAAGAAGATCCCCTCTCGTTTAGCAGGATTCCCTCCATGATTGCTGAATTTGTCAGCAGGAATTTGCTTCAGAAATTGGCATAGTGAAATGCAGCATTTTTTTTGTTTCTGCACTTATGTTGTTGTTGTTTTTTTTGAAGCCTAGCGAGTCTAAAGTGAGAGCCAATGCACGTCATCTCGGCGCAGAGCCGTGTTGTGGGGTTCATTTTGCAGTTGCCTGTCCTTGTTGGATGTTTTGGGGCGGTGACATCAATGCACAAGTGGTCGCTGCGAGCCAAGACATCAATCCCCCCCTGACCAGCAGCCGTTCTCTTCCTGCCTAGCGGTTGTCAGCGCTAGACAGTCGAGACTTTTGGGGCCATGGAGGCGCTGTAAAGAACGGCGGGTTGCACAACAAGATTGTCACCTTGCCACCCGATTACGACAAGGGGTGCAAGACGCGCACCTCCCGCTCTCCACCTCTCCGTGCTGCAGCTGCGAGGCGTTCAAAGAAGCGACCTTTGCGCTGGAACCCGCCGCCTTCCTCCAGCCCCTTCGACATGGTGACGGGACGAATTCGGTGTGGGGACAATGATTCCAGAGTTCCTCAACGCGGGGCTGATTTGACACGCCTGGAGAAGCTACCGCGGGAAGACTTATTTTTGTGCTTCTCACGGTTTGGAGTGGCTCGGAACAATGAGCGACGCGCGATCGACAACGTCGATTTTCCGGAACGGCACCACCTTCAACGCCGTCGCTTGGGCTTCGGAATGTGTGTGCCTTTGTGTCTGTAAACTGGTCTTCAGAGCAGCTGCGAGATGGTGATGTGTAAACGAACAGCCGCCGCGTCGTGGACGGGCGGATCGAGTGTATCCGCCGCGTCGTGGACGGGCGGATCGAGTGTATAAAAACTGTGGTTGTGCGATTGTTGGGTACACTTCTCTTGAGCAGTCATGTTAGACTGAGGCACTTCTCTTGAGCAGTCATGTTAGACTGGTTCACTTCTCTCATGCAGTCCTGTTGGACTAATACTATTTTTCTCAAACAGTCATGTTAGACTGAGTTAATTTTCTGTAAATAAACCCCTTTTTCCTCGTTCTCGATGAGAAGCAGTTCTTCACTTCATCAACGATCTCAGCGTAAATAAGTTGGACGACGGCATGGGCCAGCTACCTTCGAATTCATGCCGTACTCCAATCTTGGCAAAGGACCACGGACCAAGGGATTGAGCCCCCAATCCTGACACGACTCTCAACTGAGCTTTATTTGGAAATACACGAAGGAAAAAAACCGAACGACACACAGTTAAAACACGTGACCAAAATACAGAACGTCAGTAAATTTGTGTCAATTGTTAGATCTAGGTACTGTTAGTTTCCTTTCTTTGCGTGTTCACGAATAAAATTGAGTTGAGAGTCGACGTTTGCCCCGTTTTAAATGTTCCTGTCCTTCGTACAACTGTGTATGCACATCCGCATGTACTCACATCGATAGTACCTTCTTCCCGCCCTCTCCTTTTTTTTCTTCCCTTAAACCCTTTCCCCTGTGTAGGGCAGCAAACCGGACGAGCGTCTGGTTGACCTCCCTACCGTTCCTTTCTTCCTTTTCATCCTCCTCATGCTTCGTACAACTGTGAGCGCTGCACAAACCTAAACATTACCGCCTACCATCTTACTCAATATTACTTAATTACTTACTCTTACTCAAGTTTTCCACCTTACTCAATATAGTCGCCTTCACCATCATCATAATCACCATCGTCGCCATCGCGACATTTGCTATTTCGCGCGCGCGGATGTGTGTGTGTGCGTGCGCGTGTGTGCGTGCGCGTGTGTGTGTGTGCGTGTGCGTGCGCGTGTGTGTGTGTGCGTGTGCGTGTGCGTGTGCGTGTGTGTGCGTGTGCGTGTGCGTGTGTGTGTGTGTGTGTGTGTGTGTGTGTGTCAGCGTGACGCCAACGTGACGCCAGCGTCTCCGTATAACTGTGGTGTCATGCTCTGCAGCCCCTCTAATGCGACCGCAACAGCACAAAGGCCTTTCTGAAGCATTGCCAGTTCCATAGTCACGTGCTCGACGAAAACTCGTCTAGCGAGGAGACATACTGGTGCCAAAAAAGCACGCATGTTTTTTTGGCACCAGTACGCTTTCTCGCTAGACGAGTTTTCGTCAAAGACTAAAACGAGCGCATTGTTTTTGGCACAATTGTCAGTTACCGGGCGGGCTCTAACCTACACCTGCCCCGTAGCTTATATTATCACTGCGCCTCTAGCGGCCTGCCTTATCGCAGTGCTTTCCCCTTGCCTTAGCACCCGCTTCTGCCATTCAATCACAGCGCGAGCTACCTCCTATACTCGTTAGACCAAACATCCAAAAAGTCAACTAGAATTTCAACTTTATTTCAACTAGAATTTAGAAAATCTCAACTACAATATGAGCAATATCAGCAGAAAATCTCAACTACAATATGAGCAATATCAGCCAGATTAGCGACAGTGTAGTTGACGTTAAAAGGAAGCGTAGTGACACGAAATTCAGCAGTTTCGCCCGAAGCTTGAACCACTGAAAGCGACAGCGAGATTTAGCATTGCCCTGGAACTCCTGGGACGGTTCCGAGCAATAAAAACAGCGCTAAACGACAGGACGAGTGAAGGGACACAGACAACGGCGCTGACTAACAACCAACGGTGTTCCAAGAATACGCTGGGCCGACACGTTGACGCGACAGAGCACGCAACGCAACTTGTGCTGCTTAGTTGAAACATCCCATTGGCAGCTACCACGCGTCCTAGAATGCTGGCGCAGTGAGGAGCGCAACCAGGGGTGTTGTAGGCATCGAACCTAGCCACTTTAGATAAATATTTTTAGACAGTCTATAGAAAGTCCGTTAACATTCGTTTATACGGTTAATAGACTGCGTACAAACAAATCTACGGACTTCTATAGACAAATTCTAGGCACTGTGTATGCGCTAGTCTATAGACATACTTATGGCCTCTACACTTTTCATCGAGTAGCCTCAATAGCCTGTTTATAGAAAAAGTATATACACAGGCCAATAGCCGTCTGTTTATCCACTGCCGTCTGTAAGAGGTTATAGAACCTCTTACACTCTTTACGGATATCACCTCACACTTTTCGTTGACTATTATTTATACGACCTCTATAGACAAACACAGACTTTTCTTTAGAGGGTCTACAGACTTAGTAAATCTGTGTGACGGCTGGATGGTGCTCGAGATGAGACCGAAGGAAAACTGTCCGCGTTTTCGAGCGCGAAGCAGGGTCGTTTCTAGAAGTTTGCTGTACGTCGCGCTCCGACAAGCCTATGCACACCATACACCCACCGGGAACCCTAAAAACAAGAAAGGGGCTGACAGATGGGATGGCACACTGTGATATAAAGTTTGTGAACAGGGATGAAGTACCTCAGACAGGCTGGCCAACGTTTCGATAGGAGGACCTATCTTCGTCAAAGGCGGCCTCGTCATCCTCGGCGTGTTAGTTTTAACCCTTTAAAACTAACACGCCGAGGATGACGAGGCCGCCTTTGACGAAGATGGGTCCTCCTATCGAAACGTTGGCCAGCCTGTCTGAGGTACTTCATCCCTGTTCACAAACTTTATATCACCGGGAACCCTAGTGTTTCTGCACGCGACGCCATTGGCAGCAGTGGAGAAACGGAAAGCGGCCCTAGTTCGGCTGCACAGTCGACTGAACGAAGAACGAGAGAGCGTCAACTCGGCTGCGTCGATTTAACGCGGTAGTGTTAAGGGCCCCGTATTGCACAAACTCCGGCGCCGGCGTCCGGCGTCGGCGTGCGGCGTCCCGCACCCAGCGTCGACCGTAGTTTCGGGAATAATTATGCCGAACTGCGTATACCCAACTGCGCAGGCCCTATGAGTAACGCAAAGAATTTGCTGAACTAATTGAATTTCTCAAAGTAAAATGCGTCAGAGAAAATGTTAAAGTACAATTTACACACAACCTACAGATACGATAGCGTCGTATTGTAATTAGAATATACGAGAAAACGTCATTCTGTTACGCGGAAATCCAAACACAAACCCCTTATAACGCGACAGCGTTTTCCAGCTGCCGTCTGAGGTCTGTCTTAGTAGGAGCGGCGTGGCTCCCTCGGTTCGTTGCACATCACACAAAAAAAGAAGGAACCACAAAGCTCGCCTTCAAGCATAGCATTCGCCGCCAGCGTTTCCTGGTAAACATAAAGGTTACATAAGCTGCAGTTTCCGGGAAGCGTGAGATGCACTCGGGGATCTTTGAATGCTATCGCGTTGCACTCTTAAAAATTAATATATGGGGTTTAACGTGCCAAAACCACTTTCTGATTATGAGGCACGCCGTAGTGGAGGACTCCGGAAATTTCGACCACCTGGGGTTCTTTAACGTGCACCTAAATCTAAGCACACGGGTGTTTTCGCATTTCGCCCCCATCGAAATGCGGCCGCCATGGCCGGGATTCGATCCCGCGACCTCGTGCTCAGCAGCCCAACACCATAGCCACTGAGCAACCACGGCGGGTACAGTACGTTGCACTCTTAGAGGCGAAGCTTCGGCGTCGTCCAATCTTTTGCATCCAAACGCACTGCTCGTGTCTCGCGTCTCTGGGCGCCTTCTAATCTTCGAAACGCAGGCCGCGCATGCGCCGTCGATAATGTGACAGCACGACGGCGCCGACAGCACGGTGTGAACGCGCCTTGGATGTCCGTACAATTCATCATACTCAACATCAACCGATTTTCACGTCCACTTCAGGACTAAGCCTTCTCATTGCGAACTCCAACTATGCGCTAGCTGTTTCCAACTTGCAGCGGCAAATTTCTTAATTTCATCACGCCGCCTAATTTTCTACCGTCCTCGACTGTGCTAACTTCTTTTGGCACACATTCTTAAACTCTAATGGTCCACCGGTTATCCACCCGACGCATCAGATGGCCTGCCCAGCTCCGTTTTTTTTTTTATCGTACGAGCGCACTTCGACCCAGCCAAGTCGTTCGCAAGTCGTCCGCAAGATCGAGAGCGATTTAAGACGAGCGGCGAAGCTGTCTTGAGACTGCCAGAAGTCAAGTTCGAGCCAAGTTAGATCTCTGCATTCGAGGGTTAATGTCAACTACAATATTGGCTATCGCCCTTTTGCTCTCTCATACAAGCCATGCTCTTCCTGTCTCTTAACGGTATGCCCAACATCTTTCCTTCTATCGCTCTTTGTCCCATCCATAACTTGTTCTCCAGTTGCTTTAATCACCCCCAAGTTTTTGCTCCATATGTTAGCACGTCTAGAATGCAGTGATTGTACACTTTTCTTTTCAACAACCGTGTATAGGCTTCCAGTCAGGATTTGGTAATGCCTGACGTACGCACTTTAACCCATCTTTATTCTTCTATATGTTGCCGCATAGTTACTCTCACAATAAGATAGCATTTAAGGTGAGGCATAGGGTCTAAGGTATGGACTGGTAAAAGAAAGAAAGAAAATTTGCCACGCAGCTTTTCCAATATGGCCCACCTTTTTCCCGTCAAACGAAGTTATAGCCTCGAAAGAATATTTTACAAGATTAAGCTGATTTACTCTACCGTTTATAGCGTACCACTTTTTGCCCAAGGCACACGCGGGGACAGTGTTTGCATCACCGTGGCCCGTCCCTGCCAGGAAGCGCAGCTCCAGGTGTCCCAGCTGGGCCTCGATCCCCCTCCTCTTCGGCCTCATTATGCAAAAAAGAAGTGAGGTGTGCAGACAGGACCCAAGAGTAGAGAAGTGGACAACACGAACGCGTTCATGCGGCGTTCGTGTTGTCCACTTCTCTACTCTTGTGTCCTGTCTGCACGCCTCACTTCTTTTTTGCATAATGAATCCTTACCAGCTAGCTCAGCTTTCTGTCGTTCTAACCTTTGGCCGCCTCCTCTCAGCGACGAAAAGGCAAAGGTAAACGCGCGTTTGATCGACTGCCCCAAGGCCTAAGGGCATGCACCGTTTTCTTTCGCTTAAGCTTGCCGGCAAGTTCCCAAGAACAAAAGGAGACTCGCGTCAAGACCACCTGGCGCGCGTGCGACGACTGTGCCGCCATCGCAGTAGAAACGTGCAGCATGGTGGAAGCTAAAGGCCCATCCAACTCCGATGTGGCTGAGCGATCCCTAATAGCTAAAAGGTTAGACATCTTGTAGACGTATTCTATAGACATCTTGAAGACATATTCAGTAGACAGTCTATGGACGTTTCGTCTTCTTTTCTTCACTTTAGGTTTCCCTTTGTCCAAACGTAAGCTGCAGACATTTTACAGGCAAAAGCTATTCACACCTCATTTAACCTAGACTTACGCCCAACCCAGTGGCAACTAAGAGATCCCTAAAAGCGATATATTTAGACATGTTAAGGACCTTTTGAACAGGCGTCCTGAATACATATCAGGAAGAAAGCCTATAGACAATTTGTAATGCGTCCCTTGCATTTCGCCTGTATTCGTCAATATGTTACCTCTAAGCAATATATGGCCAGAAGCTAATTTACTGCTTAAGACACGGGCTTTCAGTCAGGATGACAATATTTCAGTACGGCTGAAAACAGTTAGCAAGCGTGGTCATCGGACACCCAATTTCACATTGCTTGATGGTCAATGTGTCAACTTCCATAGACCGGCGAAACTGTTTTGAGAAGTATGAGAAGTAAACTGTTTTCAGAAGTACTGTTTTGAGAAGCGCCCGTGCTCATGTGCGCAGAGGCATCCCGATGGTAAAAGGTCAACTTGCTCTTCCCTCACCCTTGCGGCCACCTCTATCAATCCAGCTCAGCAGAGATGCTAGGTTTCCTTCATAACATTCGATATCTCCCAGAGCAAACAAGTGAGCGTGAAAGGCAGATATTCTAAAAGTGTCATATGCTTTACAAAATTAAAGAGCGTAAAACAGTTGCGTAAAGGTCGCTTTAGTTCAACAGGAACAAAATGGCCAGTTTCTGCAGAGTAACAAGTGAGCGTAGTGGGATATATGCAGTATATTCAATTGACTTAATTCGGTTGAAGATGATTACGAATGCACGCGCTTTGTGAAGTAAAAAAATTATGCTGCATAAGCACAGCAGTAAATTGGGCGCTCGCTATAGTATAGCTAATTGCAGCCTGGCTTCAGTATAGCCTAGAATTTGGTAGCAAAATTACTAGAGGAAGCTCAAGCGCTGCTATCGTTGAGCTACAATGGGAAATGATTGCTTGCACATGAACTTGTCCAATCTTCGCACTCGTGCCTTGAAACAATTTTCTCAGGTTAATTATTGTGCTCTACCTTATTTTTTGGGTGACAGAATGGATATCAAGAGAAGGCAAGCGCAGTAGAGCACGGCAGAAGACTAGGTGGCGCGACAAAATTAGGAAAATTGCGGGTGCTAGTTGGAATCGGTTGGCGCAGGAGAGGGGTAATGGGAAATCGCAGGGAGAGGCCTTCGTCCAGCAGTGGACATCAAAAAGGCTGCTGCTGCTGCTGATGACGACACCGATGATGATGATGATGATGATGATGATGATGATGATGATGATGATGATGAAGAAGCACTCCGAGCGTTTTTTAGAGTAACGCCATTAGTCTCTGCACCTGTACGTAGTCAATCCAAACTGTGGCACTTACAGCCAAATTGATAGTTGGAAACAATTAACTTGCTAACTCGCAAAGCCGTTAGAAGCCAGGAGGGCGAAGATTATGCGAATCCATCACGTGCCGATCATCAGTGCCGGGCGAGCTGAACAGCCGCTATTCGAGCCAAGGCCGCGGACATTAGCTCCAGAGTTATCTCTGGTGAATTTTGTAACTCTATGCATGGTATGGCTTGCGCAACACTGCACGGAAATCGCGAGTTGCGGAAGAGGGTGTGCCGGAAGCCTAAGTAAGCTACCAAAACTAGAAGAGAACAAGCCCCAAGAGAAATAGGAAATATTGTGAAGAAAACGATAAAGAAGAGACCAGCCTGGAACAGCTGGAGCAAAGGTGCTTTCTTTTTTTTTTTCTCGACCTGAGGCGCACGCTCATCTGTGTCAACACAAAGTATGCATAGAGTATACGCCTTTGCGGATTACTCTGCGTTACACAGTAACTTCCTTTCATCGGTGAAGAAAGAGAAGCTCTCTCTTTGAGCAGGGCGGTCAACGCGTAAAGATGAAAGGAAGCTGATCTTACAGGGGCAGCTGCTGTAGAGCAGTGAATGAATATTGTAATCGTGTGCTTTTGCGATCGCTTAAGCTATACCGCGCCGCCTCCATCATCTGCGGCATGTGCTTCTTAAGTCTGTGCGTACATGGTATTTCTGCCAGTAATATTCGTTCCACAGATTCCTTCTTCACCGTGCTTCCCGATTTCAAAGTCGTGTGGCTAGCACCTTGAGTGAGTGAGTGAGAGTGAGTGAGTGAGTGAGTGAGTGAGTGAGTGAGTGAGTGAGTGAGTGAGTGAGTGAGTGAGTGAGTGAGTGAGTGAGTGAGTGAGTGAGTGAGTGAGTGAGTGAGTGAGTGAGTGAGTGAGTGAGTGAGTGAGTGAGTGAGTGAGTGAGTGAGTGAGTGAGCGAGCGAGCGAGCGAGCGAGTGAGTGAGTGAGTGAGTGAGTGAGTGAGTGAGTGAGTGAGTGAGTGTGAGCGAGCGAGCGGGCGGGCGGGCGGGCGGGTGAGTGAGTGAGTGAGTGAGTGAGTGAGTGAGTGAGTGAGTGAGTGAGTGAGTGAGTGAGTGAGTGAGTGAGTGAGTGAGTGAGTGAGTGGGTGGGTGGGTGGGTGGGTGAGTGAGTGAGTGAGTGAGTGAGTGAGTGAGTGAGTGAGTGAGTGAGTGAGTGAGTGAGTGAGTGAGTGAGTGAGTGAGTGAGACGTTAGGATGTTTCGAAGCTCCTACACGTTTCTCCTTCACAAGGTCGATTTGGTGATTTATCCAATCATTCATTCATTCATTACGTTTGCCGTTCCAAAGCATCAGTTTAGCTATGATAGACGTCGCAGTGTAAGGCTTCGAAATAACTTAGACCACCTGGTGTTGCTGAATGAGCAATTCGTCGAATCTATACACTCCATACAGGCGTTTATGCATTCCACCCCCACCGGAATGAGCCCGCAGGTGCCGGCCCTGCAAACCTATGACTCCGTCTTCTTCAGCGCAGACTCAGTCACTGAGACGCCGCGGCATGTCGTTCAAGAGATTGCAAAACATAGAAATCGTAAGGGTTAGGAAAACGTCAAATGTTCCCTTTTCCTCACGTTTTGAACATGGAAATCACAATTGTTTCAGAAAATCAATCTTTATTAACAAGTTTTTCAAGAAGATGGCCGCATGGCATCCCAATCTTCAATTTTTAATCTCCTTTACACAACTTTTTCCTTTCTGTCACACAGCCAGTTACTGGGATTGCCATTACTCACAACGAAGCCAGTGAGGATAAAAGATAGCTCTAAGCCTGCGGAAGCATTAATAAAACGAAAGAAAATGAACGAGCTCTAAACTTCCGTGACTTCACTAGCAGCAAAGTGACACCGCCTTTTGCGGGGGAGACGGCTAGTTTTGACAGGATAAAAAAAAAAGAAAACGACAGCCAAGAGGGAAAAAAAACGCGAAAGAACTTGAACATGAGCCCTCCCCCTCCCTCCCTACACACAAAAAAAGAATGAAAGTAGGGTACCAATCCTGAAAACATAATCAGGCAAGAAAGTCCCGTTTTTCCCCTCCAGGGATGACCGATCGGGCCAAATGCAGAGTCAAGTGCAGGGTTTCTGGCGCTCAAATTTCTTTCGCGCGAGCGTTCCATCGTGGCGGGTAATTGCTCCTCGTCAGACAGTGGACCGCGGCTCTAAGCAGCTTAAAAAGAGCGCTGTCGCGAAGTTCCCGCCGTGTTAAGCCGGCGCACGCACTCACTTCGGATGATCCGGCAAAGAAGGCCCCGACCGACTCTGATCGATGGGGCTTTTTTAACCAACGCGCTCTTCTTTATCCATCACAACCATGTAGGTTTCATTTCTTGTTCTTTTTTTCTTTTGTTAAACTCTATTCCGATTCGCCGTCGAAGAGAGAAAGAGAGAGAGGAGAGATGAACAGGGAAATGCAGGATGGTTAACGAAGCCCGGTTGGCTACCCTACACTTGGGGAGTGGAAAGCCCTCTATTTGTTCCCGAAGTAATGAGAAAAGCAGATAAGAAAAAAAAGGAAACAAGACGGAAATGATCAAGGCGCCGTTATAAAAAACTCACAAGCAGTCCGTACATATGGTAAACCAGCGAAGCTGAAACCTGCGGCCCCAGTGTTTATCACTAGTTCGATCCCGACGGTTCATTAAACGAAGGCTTGGTGGGCAGTAGGATCATCGGTACGTTGGTGCTTGCGCTCGGCTGTACGAGCCTGTTCTTGTGCCCGGCCTGCAGCATAGACACGGCGTAGACGAGCTCGTTCCCGGTTCTGCTAGCGGCGTTGCTGATCGAAAGCTGTCTGCTCCTCAGGAGTACACATGACATGTGGTCTACCCATTTCGGAGCCGGAGAGAAACTGCCGCGCGCGCTCGGCTGCGACGGAGAGCAACGACGCCACTACAGGCGCAACCAATCGCGCGCCTCTTTCTCTCTTTTTTTTTTTCGCGAATGCGCATGGGATTGCACCACAGGCGTTTTCGGCGTACAGACGACAGGCGGACGGACGGTAGGATGAATCGGCTAGCCATAACCAACTTCGCTGTGAAACAATAGCAAAGTTCGCTAACAGTCACAAGTAGTCGTACAGTCCAATCGCCTTCACGAAGCGCAGTGGCGCTTTCGAGGCCTTGCGCGAAATTGCCAGCGAAGTGCCCTCCGCCTAGGATCATGCGGCATTTGACAAACTTGTTTTCACAATTAGACTTGATTGCATATCTGTAACCGCCTGTCCACAATTTACGGACGCCTTTGTTCAACTTACGAACGTGGCAGTTGAGCAATACCTCTTTAACCAGGCCAAACAGAATCACAATGAAATGGAGGCGAAGTGTCGACAGTAGGTCTGATCACTGGAACCTAGCTGCGCTTCGATAAGAGAACTAGTCTTCGTCAGCGCAGCCAGTGCTTTCCGTGCAAGCGTGCGCTTTCTCCAAGCTTACTGAGAGCTTAGTTACTTTCTCCCGCCACCCTTGAGCGAGGAGAATATGCGGGTGCGCGGAGGAGAACGAAGGAAGTCGAAATGTTCGAAAATATAGGGCGTCTTCTAGAAGCAATGGCGAGGCACCGAGGGGTGGCGACAGGACTGCAAGTATTTTTTATTTATCTACTTATTTATCATACTCTCAAGGTACGGTTGTACATTGCAGAGGGGAGCTGTGCTGCCGGTTCTTGGAGGAAGCGGAAACACCACCCGAAAGGAATGCCAAGAAAAGCATTTTTCACTATGACGACGACAGGCCTCCTTCGAGTCGAAACGTGTCGAAACGAGTCAAAAGCAAATCTAAACGTCGGTGGCTGAAGCCGAAAGAGCAGCTCGCCGCAAGGATCCCATTGAGGAAGGCGTTCCGTGGGAAAGAGTGGAAGTTCCCGACTGGGAATTCATAGTCGGACAGGATTGCCCCGGTTCCGTGTAAGGGTCTCACCTCGTCAAAATCTCGAGAAAAATAGAAGTGCGGCCTCTACACGGGTCTATACAGTAGTTAGAAGTTTCCATACATGTTGCTGGTGTTTCTTTCGCTGTCTTCTGCTTTCCTTAGCAGACCTTTTTCTTCTTTCGCTGTCCTCTGCTTTCGTTAGGGTGTTGCGCAGTAAGTACCAAGTTAGGTCAAGTTCAAGTTCTAGAGCATATTTCTACTCCAAGTATTTGGATCACAAGGAAAACAAACATACTACTTCACCAGTGATGACGGAACGGGACGCGTTGAACGACCCACCAAACATGGTAGTGCCGCTGTAAAGTACTGATATGCAGCAGTAATATGCAGTATGAAGTTAGCTGGAGTAGAACAGAGTGAGCGGAGGAATAAGTTTACCCGCACAGGTCAGTCTCCGTTAGTTCTTCCTCGCACACCACTGGACAAAACTGGCAAAAAAAAGAAAAAGCATTCGCGCCCACAAATGAGGACACTGGCTAAAGGAGCTAAGGAAGAGTCGTCTTTCTGTATTCTCCTTCCGTAACCGGAGCTTACAAGCAATTACAATAGTTCTTTTCTTGCCTCTGCTGGCACAAAATGATTCCAGTCAGGCATGTTTTTTTTTTTTTCGTCTGGTTTCCCCGAGATTATATTATGACCTAATGATGCCAACGTTCTCGTAGGATTTTTTCTTTCTCTTTATTTTTTTTCTCATGGAAGGGAGTCTGGTAATAATAAGCCGAATTAGGTAATTATATATGCACACATAGTGTTCGTAGAATTGACTGAGCTCGGACAGAAATCGCCCACCCTCAGCTCCTCTGCACACGCAGACACACAAACACACAAGCGCGCGCGCACGAGCGAATACAGGCGCGCAAACGAACGTTCGATCGACAACGGTAATATAATTTGATTACCCAATTAAACGCGAGGTCTGCTCACTCATTCCGCGGCAAACTTGGGCCAACAAAGGAAGCCAGGCTGAACTTTCCAGCTTCAGACAAGGCCTCAGCGAGCGGTGGGTGGCAGCCAAATCAACGAAATCGGTGTGCGACGGAACGGTACGGTCAGACCAAATTGTCGGGGATGCCAGCGACAATTTCGTCGGTCTGGAGCGGAAGCTCGCTACAAATATCGCGCTTCTCCTCCGTTCAGCTTCACTGACGATGTTACCAGGACAATACATATGCTATCGTAAAGTCGTAAATTGGGCGAGAGACGGGGAGGGCGCATTCCCCTTCTACTGTCGATGCGTCCGTTCTGGCCCAATCAAGAGCACGCATGCAATCCAGTGTCTGACACCTAGAGTTTCTTTGGCGCCAAGCATGTGGTCACCGTGGATGGGCGTTTCCCTTCCGAGAGCGAGTTACACTTGTTTCCTGCGTCGGTCCGCGTAGCTATTTGTATGATGCCTCTTGTGTCTCATGCGTGCCTCCGATATGTGCAATCAGGCCAAATTTCACTTGCTGCGCCAAGTTGCTGTACCATACTGAAAACCCTAAGGATCGGTCTAATAATTAAAGTTCGCCACGCTTTAACAGACATGTTACACTTTAATAGATCTGATAATTCAAACGGTCAGGGTAAGTGACGTCTTCGCTCACAGCGATGTTTGTCGTCGAATAGAACAAAATACATTCAATAGAGAAAAAGATCAGACAGACAGACAGACAGACAGACAGACAGACAGACAGACAGACAGACACAGACAGACACAGACAGACACAGACAGACAGACAGACAGACAGACAGACAGACAGACAGACAGACAGATAGATAGATAGATAGATAGATAGATAGATAGATAGATAGATAGATAGATAGATAGATAGATAGATAGATAGATAGATAGATAGATAGATAGATAGATAGATAGATAGATAGATTACGAGGGGCAATAGAGGACACACACACAAGAACAAAATAAACTACGCTGTATGTTGCGAAATTGTAGGAAAAGCAGCTTTCAGTTCCGAATAAATGCTCATTAGGGCGTAAGCTACTTGAAATCGAACTCGGCGATAATCAAACGCGCACAATTTGGGACGTTAGTTTCGGAACAAGTGTTTGATGGACAATCATTGAAACAACGAGGACGAAAAGTCAGGTGATTTCGCTCCAGCATCCCCCTTCCCCCGTTCCAAGTGCAGACGGACCAAAAAGGCGCAGAGCGTACTGCTGCTTTCAAAACAGAAACAGGAGCTAGCGTTCAAAAAAAAAACACAAATAAGAAAAACAATAAGTAAATAAAAGTAAAAAAAAGATGACTGCGCAGACGACCCCCGAGAAGGAGCCGCAAACGAGGCAGACGGCGAGAACTGAAACGATACTTCTGCTTCTTTCTTCTGTCTTCCAGGTCTGGACAGCGTCAGAAATTAGCGGCGCTAGCTAATAAGGCACGTATAACGCCCCTCGTGGAGAGGGCGGCTCGGAGCGTCGGAGCGGAATCTTCTACTTCAGCTCCCGAAACAGAATAACTATGGCAGACAAGTGGAAGCAGCAGCTCGCCCACGATCGTGTCCTCGGCCGGGTCAGCGATCACGATCGCCCCGCACCGTATAAGCGCGGGGGGAGAGGCAGAGAGTTTCAGTCTGCAATTAAGCGAATAACCGAGATAAAGCCGGAACCTCGCGCCGCCCGTCGATGCCCGCCGTAACGCGCGCACACTCTTAATAAGCTGAGCACTGCGACGGCTCGAAATTTCGGAGGAGCACGGCCAGAAATTCAATTATAGAATTAGGATCGCATCGAACGAGCGGCTGCAGACGCGGAATTGGGGGGCGGGGAAGGGGGGGGGGGGGCTGGTATTCGGTCGACCGGAACTCACCCCCCCCGCCCCCCCCGCCGATATAATCGATTCGCCGACTTCTGTGATACGCCGCACGCCGTACACCGCTTCCAAATTGCTCTCTCGTCGTCGGCGGCGGCGGTTTCAAAAGAAGTGGAGCCGGTACGATCTTGAAACGCAGCGTTCCTATTCCTTTTTCGAAGTCAATGCGACTGTCGCGGACGAACGAAACGTGGAGCACCTTAAGGAAGCGATCGCTCGAGAGGAAAATCTCGACCCACTGCTCGTCGGGCTGCCGAAGATCATATATATATCGGCCACGCGCTAAGCGAACGAGTACACAGTACAGGTATTGGCGAAAGCGGAAAGAAAATATAGCGGAAACGTACTTCGCTACTCGCGTAACTGCGACTTCTCTAAGTTACATGCTCATAATTACCGATATACACCGCAGTATAACTTTCTATGGCACGTTTCTAAGGCAACACCGCATTCACTAGAGGCGCTTTTGTACCGCTTTGAAGCATCGAACTCGTGGCTGAGTGGTAGCGTCTCCGTTTCACGCTCCGGAGAACCTGGTTCGATTCCCACCCAGCCCATCTTGCAAGTTGTTTTTCATTTATGAAGTGCCGCCCGGTATTTATCGATCACGGCCAACGCCACCAACGCCGACGACACCGGCTTTTCTGCGACACGAGCTCCTTAACGCTGTCGCGTTAAAAGAACGCGTTCTAATCAAGCTTAACTTCGTAGTTCAATTGCCGATAACTACATATTGTTGTGTGGGCGGTAGGTCATAGAGAAATGAAAGCTTCTCAAGCTGGTCGTACAACAAGCGCGTCCTGCGAGGCACGACCAGGATATTTTCGTTTTTAAATGCGTAGTAAGCATTTCTGTGCCCAACCAACGAGGAAACTCGTCCATCCATCCTTCACGTAAAACGAGATCGCTTGCAAGATAGGGCCCACAGAATCGAGGGAATTGACTTTCGTGCTGCCTCTCGCTCCAACGCGAAGTGGCGAGAACACCGCGCACACGAAGCTATCAGTGCTCGGCGCACTGTGTCCCCGTCGCAGTTCGCTTTCAAGATAAGGCCACCGCGCGGCCGCGCCATACGCAGCCACTGCTGGAGTACGGTTGATCACAGTTCATATTGGTTCGCATCGAGAGGAGGCAGCGTCATCGACCACGTCTACGTGCGGGGTCTACCAAATGTGACACTGCACAACTATGTCGCGTAATGCACCACACGTCAGCCAGTGTCCATCTACCTAACAGCAGCGACACCATGCAAGCGCACCATCATATAACATGAGTGAACATTGCTACTACTCTCCCCTTCTTCGTGAGCCTTTTTTGGCTGTTTAGCCAGCTTTTGTGGTGGGTCGTTAGTGGGTGGATTCCCACCGTCACTATAAAGGAGACGATGCAAAAGGCGTGCTATTTCGCGCAACCAAGTTGTAGGGTGCGTTCCTGGCTGTCGCGCCAGGGCTTAGGGGTGTTCGAAGGCTTACCTGCTGTCGTGGATTGATCGTGAAGGACAGCCGTCCCCTCTTCCCGCCACCTTCTCTCTCTGTAGCGGCGGCGGGAGAGGAGGATATGGCCATCGCCTCGCATGCCGGCGTTACTAGTGACAACATATAATATGAATCTAGGCTGCAAGGTAACGGGTCATTTCTCTGCGGAGTTACGCAAGTAGAAAACAGAGGCTACCTAAACATTCTTACTGAAACAAATAATAAATACACGTCTACAAGAACATCATTCCTTGGTAAAACGAACTGCTTTCTAGAAGCGGTAGGCTATTCGTTTACATTGACATATCAAGGTCCATGGCTTCTGAAATTCTTTTATGTCTTAGGATGGTACCGCGAATCCGTATATACAGCATAAATAAAGGAAACTAAAGAGAACAGAAGCAGACGACGCTCACTAAGGCTTGGACATCAGACATACACAAACAGAAGGCCGAGTAAAACCACTCTACGAGTGCGACCCGCCAGGCAGCGCAGGTTGCACCATGATGATAAACACGCTTTGCTTCCCACATTTCACGTGGCCTCAACAGAAACGTGTCAACATCTGACGCTCCTTTAGGTGCGAAAAGATCTCAAACTAAGTATTGGGGTGGCTTCTCACGATCCGCAGTGACATTCAACTCTCCCTTATACTTTTAGATAACATAGAGAAGCTATCGAAAACGTCCAGACACCGTCGACGCGACAGCAATCGAGCAGAAGATGGAAATTCAAATTCCCGAGCAGTCGACAACGCAGCGGCAGAGGGAGCCGGGACCCTACGTGAAGCAGACGACTCGCGATTGTTGTGCCAGGTTCGGTAAAGCGGAAACGAAAACTAAAGAACATAACAGAACTAAAACGACGGTAGGATACATTCTAAGGTATAATCGAAGATTCCGGAGACCTTCCGACCATCCGAGACGTGTTCAGGGGGGCGGAATAACAAACGCTACATAGCAGACGGCCTTCCCTCGCCCAAAGCGGAGAAAACAGAAGTCCTGGGCAAACAAGAACAAACAAGACAAAACAAAGAACCTACGACAGAGCACAAGAATAATAGAATTACGTATGCAGAGCTACACAGAAGCCAAGCGCCGACGTATATTTCTATAGATAGCTACCCGCACCTACACGTAAAGGTAGACGAACGGGCACATAACGGAGCCGGTAGACAAACACTAAATATAAAGACAGACGAACAAGCAGGCACATCCCTACACACGAAACCGAAGGGAGCCGTCTGCACAAATTGCTAAGCGAGCAGACGGAAAGAAAGCGGAGTTTCCCAACGAATGCGCGTCACACGGAACAGTCGAAGCGCAATAAACAGGAGCAAAAAAAAAAGTTCGACTAAGGAAGAGAGGTACATACATAGGGCACAGCTGTGCAGGGAGCGTAGGCTGATAGGGTGGTTCCCGCACGGTTGGTTCGAAGAGGCTCGGCGCACATGCGCAGTAACAAAAGAAAACGCGTAAAATGAACGGGAGCCGTCGACGACAATATAAACCAAGGAATGTCAAGGAACGGCAGCATAAAAAACGAGGGAAAATGGGGGGAAAAAAAGAAAGAAAATGCTGAACGAGGACAGGTGCGCGGGTGTTGAGCACGCGCGCTCCGAAACGAAGACTGAGGCTCGACTTGGCTAAAGTTAACCGGACTGGAAAACACGCTCGCTTCGGAAGGGCCTCCCAACGTTCCTACTCTCTCTTTTCTCTCTCTCTCGCGGCGTCTCGCCCGCCTGCCTGCCTGCAATAGCAGCCACGTGACACCGGAAGCTCGCGATCACGCATCGCCGCCCAAAACAATAGGCATTCGTCTCCGGCTCGCTCGTTGGCTCGCTTGCCGGCTGGCTCTGGATAGCGCTGCGCACTGAGTCAATCTCCTTTTGCGAGGCGAAGAAGGGAAGCGAGAAATGCGAACGCGGTCACTCGTGCGCGAATTCTAGGCGGCGTCTCTCGACGGCAGACTTTTTTTTTTCGGGCTGAGCGCTCGAGGACGGAATGCGACACAACGTTAAATTAAATCGCACACACTTCGACTGCCAAAGCAATAATCTGACTACATAAGAGATGCGGCATGGCGGGAAAAAGTGGCTCGGGATTAATATTCGCTTCCTGCGGTTCTCAAACGTCTAACGACCCGCCGTGGTTGCTCAGTGGCTATGGTGTTGGGCTGCTGAGCACGAGGTCGCGGGATCGAATCCCAGCCACGGCGGCCGCATTTCGGTGGGGGCGAAATGCGAAAACACCCGTGTACTTAGATTTAGGTGCACGTTAAAGAACCCCAGGTGGTCGAAATTTCCGGAGTCCTCCACTACGACGTGCCTCATAATCAGGAAGTGGTTTTGGCACGTAAAACCACATATTTTAATTTTAAACGTCTTCCTAAAAGTAAGAGCAAGAAATTTCTTTTATGTTCAGCCTTCGTCGTAACGCGACTGACGGGACTGGGAATCGAACCCGTAGTAGCCTCGCGCTCAGCAGTAGGACGGCAGAGCCACCGAGTCACAGCAGCGGTCGCGTAGAACTGAATACTAGCATGAAATAGAGGAGAGATGTGGCACACAAGTGTGGAGGGAGGAGGCCCTGTCCGATTTGCGACAGGGCAGCGAGCGCAGTGCTACGTACGGCGCCACTAACACGACAAAACAGAGGGGTAACGTAACCAGTACACCCGCGTAACATCGTCATCATCATCATCATCATCATCATCATCATCATCAGCCTGGTTACGCCCACTGCAGGGAAAAGGCCTCTCCCATACTTCTCCAACAACCCCGGTCATGTACTAATTGTGGCCATGCCGTGCCTGCAAACTTCTTAATCTCATCCGCCCACCTAACTTTCTGCCGCCCCCTGCTACGCTTCCCTTCCCTTGGGATCCAGTCCGTAACCCTTAATGACCATCGGTTATCTTCCCTCCTCATTACATGTCCTGCCCATGCCCATTTCTTTTTCTTGATTTCAACTAAGATGTCATTAACTCGCGTTTGTTCCCTCACCCAATCTGCTCTTTTCTTATCCCTTAACGTTACACCTATCATTCTTCTTTCCATAGCTCGTTGCGTCGTCCTCAATTTGAGTAGAACCCTTTTCGTAAGCCTCCAGGTTTCTGCCCCGTAGGTGAGTACTGGTAAGACACAGCTGTTATATACTTTTCTCTTGAGGGATAATGGCAACCTGCTGTTCATGATCTGAGAATGCCTGCCAAATGCTCCCCAGCCCATTCTTATTCTTCTGATTATTTCCTTCTCATGATCCGGATCCGCCGTCACTACCTGCCCTAAGTAGATGTATTCCCTTACGACTTCCAGTGCCTCGCTGCCTATTGTAAATTGCTGTTCTCTACCGAGACTGTTAAGCATTACTTTAGTTTTCTGAAGATTAATTTTTAGACCCACTCTTCTGCTTTGCCTCTCCAGGTCAGTGAGCATGCATTGCAATTGGTCCCCTGAGTTACTAAGCAAGGCAATATCATCCGCGAATCGCAAGTTACTAAGGTATTCTCCATTAACTTTTATCCCCCATTCTTCCCAATCCAGGTCTCTGAATACCTCCTGTAAGCATGCTGTGAATAGCATTGGAGATATCGTATCTCCCTGCCTGACGCCTTTCTTTATTGGGATTTTGTTGCTTGCTTTATGGAGGACTACGGTGGCTGTGGAGCCGCTATAGATATCTTTCAGTATTTTTACATACGGCTCGTCTACACCCTGATTCCGTAATGCTTCCATGACTGCTGAGGTTTCGACAGAATCGAACGCTTTCTCGTAATCAATGAAAGCTATATATAAGGGTTGGTTATATTCCGCACATTTCTCTATCACCTGATTGATAGTGTGAATATGATCTATTGTTGAGTAGCCTTTACGGAATCCTGCCTGGTCCTTTGCTTGACAGAAGTCTAAGGTGCTCCTGATTCTATTTGCGATTACCTTAGTAAATAGTTTGCAGGCAACGGACAGTTAGCTGATCGGTCTATAATTTTTAAAGTCTTTGGCGTCCCCTTTCTTATGGATTAGGATTATGTTAGCGTTCTTCCAAGATTCCGGTACGCTCGAGGTCATGAGGCATTGCGTATACAGGGTGGCCAGTTTCTCTAGAACAATCTGTCCCCCATCCTTCAACAAATCTGCTGTTACCTGATCCTCCCCAGCTGCCTTCCCCCTTTGCATATCTCCCAAGGCTTTCTTTACTTCTTCCGGGGTTACCTTTGGGATTTCGAACTCGTCTAGATTATTTTCTCTTCCATCATCGTCGTGGGTGCCACTGGTACTGTATAAATCTCTATAGAACTCCTCAGCCACTTGAACTATCTCATCCATATTAGTAATGATATTGCCGGCTTTGTCTCTTAACGCATACATCTGATTCTTGCCAATTCCTAGTTTCTTCTTCACGGTTTTTAGGCTTCCTCCGTTCCTGAGGGCATGTTCAATTCTATCCATATTATACTTCCTTATGTCAGCTGTCTTACGCTTGTTGATTAACTTCGAAAGTTCTGCCAGTTCTATTCTAGCTGTAGGGTTAGATGCTTTCATACATTGGCGTTTCTTGATCAGATCTTTCGTCTCCTGCGATAGTTTGCTGGTATCCTGCCTAACGGAGTTACCACCGACTTCCATTGCACACTCCTTAATGATGCCCACAAGATTGCCGTTCATTGTTTCAACACTAAGGTCCTCTTCCTCAGTTAAAGCCGAATACCTGTTCTGTAGCTTGATCTGGAATTCCTCTATTTTCCCTCTTACCGCTAACTCATTAATCGGCTTCTTATGTACCAGTTTCTTCCGTTCCCTCCTCAGGTCTAGACTAATTGGAGTTCTTACCATCCTGTGGTCACTGCAGCGCACCTTGCCGAACACGTCCACATCTTGTATGATGCCAGGGTTAGCGCAGAGTATGAAGTCTATTTCATTTCTAGACTCGCCGTTCGGGCTCCTCCACGTCCACTTTCGGCTATCCCGCTTGCGGAAGAAGGTATTCATTATCCTCATATTATTCTGTTCCGCAAACTCTACTAATAACTCTCCCCTGCTATTCCTAGTGCCTATGCCATATTCCCCCACTGCCTTGTCTCCAGCATGCTTCTTGCCTACCTTGGCATTAAAGTCGCCCATTAGTATAGTGTGTTTAGTTTTCACTCTGCCCATCGCCGATTCCACGTCTTCATAGAAGCTTTCGACTTCGTGGCCATCACGACTGGATGTAGGCGCGTAGACCTGTACAAGCTTCATTTTGTACCTCTTATTAAGTTTCAGAACAAGACATGCCACCCTCTCGTTAATGCTATAGAATTCCAGTATGTTACCAGCTATATTCTTATTAATGAGGAATCCGACTCCTAGTTCTCTTCTCTCCGCTAAGCCCCGGTAGCACAGGACGTGCCCGCTTTTTAGCACTGTATATGCTTCTTTTGGCCTCCTAACTTCACTGAGCCCTATTATATCCCATTTACTGCCCTCTAATTCCTCCAATAGCACTGCTAGACTCGCCTCACTAGATAACGTTCTAACGTTAAACGTTGCCAGGTTCATATTCCAATGGCGGCCTGTCCGGAGCCAGTGATTCTTAGCACCCTCTGCAGCGTCGCAGGTCTGACCGCCGCCGTGGTCAGTTGCTTCGCAGCTGCTGGGGACTGAGGGCCGGGGTTTGATTGTGTTGTTCATATAGGAGGTTGTGGCCAAGTGCTGCACCAGGGTGGCCAATCCTGCTCTGGTGAGGGAGTGCGTTACCGGTTCTGGTCACCGGGATAAGGCCACACTCCAGGCCTGTTTGTGCAATTTCATCAACACGCGGATTTTTTTTTAATCCGGTGGAAAATTGCCGGCACCGGGATTCGAACCACGGACCTCTTGCACGCGAGGCGGGTGTTCTACCTCTACGCCACCGCCACCGCTCAGAGAATCATTCAAGAGCGTAACCTGCACAGCCAACCTTGCGGCAGAGACGGAAATCTGGTCACAATTGTCGTCGCAGACTCTGACAGCTCCGAACAGATCGCAAAGCGAAAATTCACGTCACCACACCGAAAGGTTGAGCGACCGCTGGACACCGAAGAAAAAAAGTGCAGAAACTGTCGAATATATTTGTCAGCGAATAGCCCGAACGAGCAAGCGAGCAAACGAACGAACGAGCGAGCGAGCGAGCGAACGAACGAACGAACGAACGAACGAACGAAAGAAAGAAAGAAAGAAAGAAAGAAAGAAAGAAAGAAAGAAAGAAAGAAAGAAAGAAAGAAAGAAAGAAAGAAAGAAAGAAAGAAAGGGAGAGCGAGCGAACGAACGAACGAACGAACGAAAGAACGAACGAAAGAACGAACGAACGAACGAACGTTTTTCTTGCCGAGTCGAACGATCTACCATCGACGAACCACGAAAAGGGGCGAAATATGCAAATTCAGCACGCGGCAAATAAAGCTGTTCGCCTTAAAAGACTGAAGATAGCGTAGCAAAAGAATCCGCTTTGCGCTGCAGGCAACGAGCAAGACGCCGCGCTGCACACGAGAGACAGCGAACACGTTAAGCTCCTCAACAACGTTAACAAGCTCTCCGGAGAGAACAAGAAAGCCTTTTACGCTTTATTTCCCGGAAGCTGTACTTCAAAGAGAATCCGGAAGAGCGTCCGTCTCTGCCTAAGGAGCGGGGCTCTGCGAGATCCTCAAACACGAGGAGGCGCGCGGCATCGTCTCAAGAAGAGCGCCTTAACGCATTACGCAAACAAGCTTTTTTTTTACTGGCCTTCTTCCTCGCGTTCCCGATTCGCTTCATCCCTCCGCCCCTACCGCGAGCTCCCGTCTCCCCTCCCTGCTCCCCCCGCACCCCTGCTTCCCTTCTCCGTGCGTCCATTGAATCAATCAAAAGACAAAAGCCAAATGCGGGTTCTCCAGGCCTGTTCGCGAGCGCTTGACTGCCGAGCGCTAATTCCAGAACGACGATCGGTGAAAAGACCTTGGCTTGGGTGATTTCGTTGCTAGCTAACTGGTCAGAACGCCCCCCCCCCCCCCCCCCACACACACACAAAGAAAAGGAAAACAGGGATACAGCATTCGGTGCAGGGGAACGAGCACTGACTTTCAAGCGATATATATTGCAGCTGCCACGATATTGCAAGTGCAGCGGGAGCCACATTACACTTCGCCCATACCCGACACATCGAAAACACCCTCGAAAAATTATGTCTAACTTAACGAGTAGAAGTTCGAGCTGTCTCTAACAACCACAAAGCACACTCAATGACGACTGCAGCGGCACAAAGAACAGGCGAGCTGACGGTTGTTACAGATAGCTGAAACATTTAGTTAATAAAATAGGTGCGACGTTCTCGTGCTTACTGCAATTCCGGTACGAGCGGAATGTCATACGACGCTCTGCGCAGTTAAATTGGCGTGGTTGTGCAGCCATAACGATGTGGCTCCACTGCGTGCTATTTTGTCGTAGCTCTTTCTTGATCTGCGTTCTCGGAACTCCGCCGAGCGGACGACTGTATTCCGTCTCACTAATTCCGTGCAGCGCAGCGAATTATACAGAGCTCTTGTCAGCCATTAAATAAGAGAAAGAGAGATTCTTGTCTTGGGGTTGAAAGCTCGGACTAAGTGCAGCGCAATAACTGTCTCTCAATAGAGGACACCTCAACCCCACTGCACAAGGGGGAACGGAGAGAAAGGGGGGGGGGGCTGACTGCAGGATAGACAACAGGAATGCCTAGGCACGTCACGGGACAAGCTCAAAGACGGTCGGTAAGGCCGACATCGCCGGCGAAGATTAGTGGAGCACGGAACAGCACCCTGTGTGGAAAGTAGGCGCACACTGAGGGAACTATTATACAAATTCATTTTTCCCGGTATGACATTAACGCCTTGCTCCATACCTCCCTTAAAACTTCTACGGCGCAACATTGGGACAACCCCGAACATCGACAAGAGCGCCTCCATAGACTTGACGCTGGATTACAATTCCGGCATCCACTTCGGTTGCGGAGAAGCCAGGAAACGCTCATTCATCGATTACGGCTGGGTGTGGCATACACCCACCGATACCTTCACAAGATTGGACAAGCACGGGACCCTGAATGTAGCGTCTGTCACACTCTCAAGACAATAGCTCACGTACTTTGCGTATGCCCTCAATATGCGGCCGAACGAAGAAAACTCAAATCTACAGTTGACAGCTTGGACTCCCGCCCCTTTTCAGAAGAAAAGCTCTTGGGCGCGTGGAGGAGTGTTGACTGTGCCCAACGTGCCATAAAAGCACTTTTGAACTTTTTAAGTGAGACTGGTTTAGACGATCGCCTCTAACAGCTGTGAGATGTGTAGTCAGTGCGAAATGCGTTTGCGCAAAAACTTTTTGTGGCAAGATTACTTTTTGTATGGACAAGATTACTCTTAGTGTATTGCGTCTCCAGTGCGCATCCGCATATTGGACAACGTGTATATAGTATCTCATTGTACCATATCATAATCATCCGCCACCTACCTTTCCCTGTATTTCCCACTTCCCCATTCCCCAGTGAGGAGTAGCAGGCTAGAGACACGCTCTCCAGGCCGACCTCTCCTCCTTTCTCTCCATTAAAATCTACTCCTCCTCCCTGCAGCCCGAAGGGTGCAGAATGTGTTCCACCGCCGAGAAAGGGAGGTTTACGGTAGATGCTGACGATGTATATTCGCGTTGCGACGGTAGGCGGGCACTTGTACAGCTGATGCTGTAGAGAGAGCTGCGGCTTCGTGTCCAACACGAGTGAGGAGGAGGGCTGATCTTGCGCTCCTAATCCTTCCGTGAAGCTTCCATACGGAGGGCGTCGTGCAAAGGGCGATTAGAGGCGGACAACGGAGAAGCCCTCCAGGCCCGTCTCTATTTCTGGTGTACTGACGTCATGCATAGCTTTCGGCGCAGTACACAGAGTTAGTGAGGATGGCGTGCGGAGAAGCCGACACGCTGTCGGTAATCAATTGAAACGCGATAACCAGAGACGAGCGGCGTGCGGATATTCGGAACTTTCGAATCAGGAATTGAATATTGTCCAATTCAATCCGACCTTCGAATCGAACGGTCACTAACTAGTGTTAGGAAATGTCAATCTTAGGCGGATTACATAAAATATCTCAACCCGACAGCTTCACGCGATCGAACGTAAAATTTGAGCAAAAGTGCGACAAATTTCGTCCCCGTGGTCACAGCATCACAGCACAGCATCACAGCAGAAGCACGAGAAGTTGCGTTGTGGATCAAGCCATCCATCATTTACGAAGCGAGACATTTTCGGCTAATCCACCAGGATTCGCGCTCGCCGACGTGACGAAACGCGAACAAACTGCTTCTTTGTTCCCAACGATCCGTCTGTGCTTTTAATACACGAGGCTTCATTATTACGATATGTAGTTCCAGACGCCTGCTAGCATTGTGAATATACTAAAATGTGGTCATTATTTTACATTAACGCCGACGACAGCTGCTTTATATCGAAAGCATTCCAGAAGTATTCGACTCAATTCGTTCCACGCTTAAGCTCACATTTTCCTATCGAAATCTGAACGGTACCCAAAATATATCTGGATTACTGTATATCATAAATTGCAATCAGGGCTGCGTGCTCAAAGGAAGGCTCGCGTTTTCAACGCCTACATGTGAGAAAGCCCTGTGGCTGTCACTTACGGAGGAGACATCGCCATAGAGAGGTGAAGAAACGACGGCTTTATTGATGGTCTGGACGGAACTCGCTAGCCAATAATACTGAGGAAGCTAGAGCAGTAGTACTAAGACAAAGGAGCAACAGGTTTGTAGAGAACTATTCCCTGTTTCTGAAGATAAGACCCTCACCGGTTCAAACTGCATCCACTGCGAAATGCTTTGGACAAGCTTTCTATTAGTCTTTATCGAGGGATTATTACATCCCAAAATGTCAGAAGTAAGCTGTTAAAAACAGTCAACATTTTATCCCGGCGCATTACCGCACCACACTATTATGGTGAAATACTAACTTTTTTTTTCTGGTGTTACTTATTGCCTTTAGTTACAGGGGAGGTCCCATCGTTCAGTAAATTCAGCAGTTCCTTCTACTGTAAAAGAGAGGGGTTCGGAGAACTGTTAGCGAATACTAGTTTGTACATAGGGAAACTTTTTGATTTCTTTTCGGCACTTCACGTTGCGAAAATGCCGCAATCGTATGAAGCAATTTGCGCGAGGCGTTGAAGAACTGGAATTACGCGACGTATAAAACTCGCAATTAGAATGTAAAGTTAAGTGCTGAAAACGTAAGTGCTTCTACTCCTTGGCTAACTCCAAGGAGGCGAACTAATTATCATTGCTCAATGTAGAGTTATAATTACTCCCTCTCTGTCAAACCGAACGACCTCGAAGAATCCACTGCGAATCACTTCTCTCAGTTACTTGTCAGCGCTGTCCGCCTCGTTCTTCTCGTGGCCGAATTTTCGTACGCCGGCATTTTCCATACCGAGAAGACGTTCGTGTACCGGATTTTGGAAGCACATAGAACATTCCCAGGGAGGTAAGTTTAATGCCGAGCCCTTCTCGTAAAGAGAGAGAGAGAAAGAAAGAATAAAGTGCGTAGGTACACTTTATTGGTGTTCAGCTAAGCCTAGAGTCATCCTCTTCACATCATGCTCGACCGTATGCACCGTCATACCGCTACCTAACTGAGGACGCGGAGGGTGGACATCTGCTGCGCGTTTCCACCGGAAGCCAATAATGGCTCGAGAAAAGCGGTCAGAGATGAGAGGGAGCGAGATGGGGAGGGTCTAGATGCGTAAGGAGGGCTCTTCAAACGCCAAATAACGCGCCAGCCGCACTGCAAGGTACTCAGCTCAGACGCTCGGCCATCGTCGACGCTCTCTTTTCGACCGCCACATGAGCAAACGCAAAGCACAAACACTAACCCCTAATCGCTTCCGCTTGCCTATGTGCGATCTCTCTCCAGCGTATAGGGAAGGCAACGCTACAGAAAAAAAAAAGAAACGCGGAGGGAAAAAGAAAGCGGCTTTTGCAATGCGTTAGAATGACTTTGAGAGCGCTGCCGTAATGGTTATCCATATTGGCGGGTCAGAAGATGAAAGAGAAAGAAGGAGGCGTAATTGCGGTACACGGGAGCGTATACAAAAGCAACAAAAAAAAAGATTATGAGGCGAAGTGGTGGGAGAGGGAGTAGTAATGACGGATGAATAAGGTTTGCTAAATTAGCCGAAATCAATCCCTATGATTCTTAACTCGAGAATTGCAAAAAAAAGAACAAAAACGGGAAAAGAATGCAAGTTGAATGTCAACACAAAAAGGCTGCACGTAATCTCGTTCAGTCGCCGAAAATATCACATAGGGGCCCGCCTTTCGCGGCAAAGGAGCGGCGTGGTATCAGCAGAAAAGCGAGAAAAAAAAGAACAACAAGAGCATCGCGCTTAACGAGATGAACGTTGATATAATGGACGGAAAGTGGGTAGAGACTAGCTTCTAATGCAGAGGCCTCGTACAGCGATACAACAAATAGTCTCGGCCATTAATGAAAGCAGATAATTAGCTTGCCGCTAACGACGGAAAAGAGAGCCTGTATATATACAAAGGAAGAATCGAACTTGTTTTCTTATTCTTTTTTTCTTTTACTTCATTTTGTTTTTTCGAGGGCGCCATAGTTCACAGACGGTAAAACAATCAGCTGCAGCGCATGCGCTAATGATGAACAAGGATATTGGCAAAGCAATAAAAAAACGAGAAAAATACAATAGCTCATTTCGCCATTCATATTCATTTGTCTGCACGCGCCGCGTTATTCACGTAGCCCCCTCGTGATGACTCTCAAAGTGGATAACACTTCACAGGAAACCTACGGCAAATAGATTAGGGGCTACTGCAACCAGGAACGAATAACGATAGAATCTCCAAACGAAAAGCATTGTCATTAGCATCAAAGCATGTTCAAAGAAAGAATAAAAGCATCAAGTTATGAAAAAAATATAACAAAGATGGAACACCACTTGATTATGTAAAAGCTACGCTGATTGCCTGCATTCAAAGCATTCGGCTTCACCTCATCCAGACCGTGGTGAAAGTGAAGCACGCTTTACAGAGAAATCCAAGCAAAATGAACTGACACAAATGGAGATCGGAAATAATTGAATGTCCAATGTTCACATATACCTTTGTAGTTCCAGCAAGTATGTCCGTCATATATATATATATATTAAGCGTGCCTCTTATATTCTTCACATGATTATCAAGAGAATACCCAAAGAGGTGGGGCAGATATCTTTCTGCAGGTTGCATCGCGTGTGTTAACTCTGAAAAAATTATTTCACCTACTAGATAACATCGAGTCATTTGACGTCCGAGGTACATGAAAAATACATGGGCACTTCAGCACAGGGTCTGACACCAGGCATTTGGATTTCATAATGTACATATTGCGATTCACCGGTATTGGCAGATGCTTCTAAATCAAAAGTTTCTCAGAATTACATGCAACACGTTTTTAACGCAAATACTGGCATTGTAATTCCCGAATATAATTACAAGACGTAATTGTAGGCGCTAGAAGATGAAACTCAGTGCCAGAAGGGGACATGCACAAAAACCGAAAGCCAAGAGCACTAGAATGCATAAGTGGTAGCCGAAAAGCACAAAGGGCACTAGAATGCATTCGTGGTAGCCGAAAAGCACAAAGAAAACATACACAAAATGATTAACTAAGAAGAAGGCGCTGGACCTGGGCGAAAGCCTTTTCCCAAGTATAGGGTCAAACGCAAACAGACACAAACGACGCCACAATCACCACAATTACAATAACTAATACAGTCGAAAAATAAAGGGCTGAAAAAGAAAGTAAGATGTTTTCGCTTTCATAGAGGTAGAAAGATTTAATTATCTCACTCGCAGCGATGTTCATGTTAATAAATAGGTCACCCGTCAGCTCGAACAGTTTGTGCAGGTTTAAGGTTGTCGAATCTTAACGAGCCCCAACTGAAAAAGCCACGGGACACATACACACACACGACTTATATAGGACAACTCGACGTCGGAGAAGTTTCTGTCAAGCTATACGTTGTCAAAAATAGCGACTGGAACATTCACACGACGTCCGTCGCGTAGACTTTTGCGCCGCGTACACTCAGCTCGCGTGAGTGTCACTGCTGCGAAAAAGCGCGAAGGCGGAAGTGGTGCAGCTTCACGCTTGGCGTCGTCCATTCTCAGCGGGTACACCGAATCATTTCACCACAGACATCGTAGGAATTTGTTATCTACAACGTCCATCTACAACGTCCTTATCCTCGAATATTCAAAGACATGATTCATGAGAGTTTCTCATGACATGACATGAGAGTTTCTCACAATACTAGCTAGAGGAAGATCTGGCGCAACCGTCTATGGGAGTTTCCCAAGGGGCACCCTGGGGTCATGGGAACGGCGGCAGAGGACGGTTTGTAGGGGTGCGAGGCCTGTGTGGGGTCGCGTTGAGCAAGGCTTCGCCTAAAATGCGGATATGGCTTGCCCAATAATGCGTTCTCAAAATTAAATCTTCGGGAAAGCTCTTCAATCACCCCTACTACATTTTTCGCTCAAGTTTACTCATTTTCAGTGCGTAACCAGGTGATGGAAAGCAAGAACAGGCGACCAACTTTCCCATTGCGAGCGTAGACTATGTTGTCTGTCCTCAAGCTTAGCGGCCTGTCGATATTTCTTTCTTTTGGGGGGGGGGGGGGGATTACATAATCATACATCCAAGCACAAGTAGTCGTGCTTGAATAAAACACGTTGTTAAGAGATATTAAAGTTAAATATGCTTTTGACTTGCAGTTTAATTAAACAAATGTTTAACTAAAAACCACTGTGGTACACGAAACGGCGCTAGCCAGGCACCTCTTCAAGGTGCCCTGGATTTCTGAGAACGATGTCAAACAGAAGCCACAATACTGCGGCATTTCTATGCATACAAAAGCATCGCAGCACTAATTTTACCTCTAGGAAATATTGCAAGACACTCTACGGCACCCATGAAACTAGGACACGGAAACCAAGAAATAAGAAAAACAAAATGGCACCGGTTTTTTTTTTTCTGTACTGGGGTACGAGGAACAGTAAATAGGAACACGCTAATACTACGCGTGTCGTTATGATTAACTACAATCAAATGCCACGTACGACCAAAGCGCGGTCCACGAAGCACAGCTCGTAAAACAAAAAATCTTTTGAAAGGCAACACGAGTGAAAGGAAACTAAAGAAAACTGTCGTAAAGATTTAGAAGTCGTAAAGCTTTGTGTAAACAAACCGTAAACCTTCTAAAGACGAGCGTATACCATTCCACAAGCGGCGACTGCCTCTGAGAAAAAAGAAAAAAAAACAACAAAGAAATTGCAGCACGGTGTAAAAGCCGTGTTCCTTTGTACGTTACCAAAGAGAGGTTGGAGCCTACTGAGAGCACTATCCATTTCTGAAGGAAGCGAAAGAAATCTTCGTTCTCCATTTCCAGTTTTGCTGCGAGGAAACTGCCGCCAGCGAGGTTTAGAAAAAAAACGCAACCAAGGAGCTCTCCTAGACTAGGCACAAGTTTGTCAACACCATGGGTTGTCCCCTTGTACGAGACAACACTTTCATTCACATTTCCCATTTTGAATACCGAAAAAACCAAAAGTACATGCGAACTCCACTAGTAGTAATCTAGTGTCTCAAAGAGAATACAAAGATAGAGAAAATTATCCCACAAGACGACACACACATCGGACGCTGAAACAATGGGCACCGAGCCAGAACTACCGTGCTCAGACTACTCTGTGAACGTCCAGCGGACAAGCGAGGTCCCTTGTCTCGGACGCAGTATTCCTCCTCATTATTCACCCTCCCCCCCTTTTTCTTACCCTCAAGCTCCTGACATTTCACCGAAGGTCTAGTAACCCTCGCTGTTATTTACCCTGGGCGGAAAGAAGAAACAAAAAGAAGTTAAGTCGGAAACAAATCGCGATACGACAATGCCGCGAAATCAATCTTCATTTAGCACCCGCCCCGGTGGAGTGGAACACACACAACACACTTACTCCCAGACTATGCTCTAGCACGCAAGGCGTTGGGAGACGCCACGCGAAGAAGAAGACCTTCGAGGACATCAGGGTTCGAAGCGAGGCCCGGAAGACGGAAATGTGCTCTCGTCTCCCGACAGCGCAGTCTCAAAGCCCGCCGAAAGGAAAGGGAGAAACAACCATGGGGGAAAGCAGAAAGACAGCACGTGATCGCTGCGAGAGATCCCGCACGAGGGAGGTGTATACGGCATTTACACAGCGCGCGCAACGCGACAAAGCTTTTCGAGAATCCGAAACAACGAGCAAGCAGACGACGGCGGAACAACAGAAGGCAACAAAAGGAGTGATTCCAAAGTAGGGAAGAAGAAAAAAAGAACATATTTAGTTGTTAGAGGGAGCTCGCGCATTCGTCTTCTCAGTATCTCCGCATAGGTTTCCTTCTTCCTTTCTCTCTTTCTCTCATCTTCGAATCCAAGAAAACTCCGGAAGCGAATGACGAGCTGTCCTTAGCGGGAGGAAGTGCAATTTGTTGCTTGAAAGGTTGGGTTCGACTTCCTCCGACGGCGGTGGCGCGGACAGGTGGTTATCTCGAAATTTCTCGAGGTCCCGCTTTTCGTCGACGAGGATGCAGGCCGCGAAGAATGCGCAAGACGGCGGATTCAAATAGGGACCTTTCCCCACAGTTCCCTATTGTAGATTCCCATTCACTAAACCGGGGGATATTTGATTTTCTCGGAGCTTCTGGTGTCGCTGTGCGTAGCTGTTTCTTCACTGTGTGCTCCGTGAATGGGTCGAAAGAAACAAGACTGAAGAGAAGTGGAGCGAAAAATAAGTATACCGGAGGAAAATGGGGAAAAATAGCGATACGGATGGGATCAACATTGGCTCCAGCAGCTTAAGCTCTTTTTTTTACGCGTCGTCGGTCTGATTCCATTGTACTGTAATTCGCGCCGCGTCCTTTCTTCTTCCGTTGCCCCATGAATGCATTCGAGAGAAAAAAATTCACACGTCTGAAAACTTTCCCAAACCTTGCGCAAATGGCGCGAAGTTCAAAGTAGTGCTGCAAACACAAATGGGAAAGGAATTGCGACAGAACCCGTCTCACAATGAATGTAGACGTTAATGCGATTAACAGTGAAGCAGTGTAGCGGCACACCGTGTTGCCAACACAGAAATGCCTCATGCATGAGGCGCCTACTGCAGACGGGCTCCGCACTCGCGCATCCCTCTAGACACGCTGCGTCATTCAGCGGCGCCGCCGCAATGTCCACAGATGGCACTCGTGTGAATACGTATTTGTCTCATTGTTCAATCCCGCGCAGCACTGGAGAATTTTCTTGAATTCTTTTTTCCTTTGCCACTGAAGAGAAGCAAGCAGTATGTGTCACGTGGTCACCCTAGTAGATGTCAAAGAATTTCGACGGAGAATTTGGACGGTACTTGAAGTGCACGGGCTTAACAGACCGATTATAGTGTCCTTGTGTATGGTGTCCCTCCTACACGTACTCAGTGGTTTCTCTCTCCCTTTCATCCTCTTTCTATTCCCCTTTCCCCCACCCCCAGTGTAGGGTAGCAAACCGGATGCTGTTCTGGTTGACCTCCCTGCCTTTCCTACCCTTGCTTTCTCTCTCTCTCTCTCTCGAAGGAGAGCGGCACATACCGATTGGTGTATAGCCATTCACCGGAGATTCCATCAGAGAGAGAGAAAGAGGGACGGAGAGACAGGAAAAGTGGAGAACGCCGCATACCCAGTGACACATACCGAGTGAACCAAGTTGGCCTAAGCGTGTTTCACTGAACGGTGGAGCATACCCGGTGACCCAAGTTTGCGTGAGAGAAGTTCATTGCAGAGTGGCACACACCTAGTCTCACGTACTCAGTGACCCAATTTGGTCTAGCGATTGGTTTCGAACCCGGTCCGCTCCGCACGGCAGCCCGATGCTCCACCCAATAGAGCATAGACCACCCAGCGACACAAGTTGGCGGGAAAACACGATTAGTGACATACATACATACATACATACATACATACATACATACATACATACATACATACATACATACATACATACATACATACATACATACATACATACATACATACATACATACATACATACATACATACATACATACATACATACATACATACATACATACATACATACATACATACATACGTACGACCATGTACAGTCGCCCAAATCTTTAACTGGTGTGCGGGAGCGGCGACTTTTCCGGGCGTCAGCGCCGTATGACGCGGCGAGGCGGGAAACAGCCTAGTAGACGATGGGCCCAGCTGAGCGCGCTTTGTCCGCATGCGCTTAGCCTCAGACTGTTTCCAGCCTCGCCCCGTCAAACGGCGCTGACGCACGGAAAAGTCGCCGCTCCCGCACACCAGTTAAAGATTTGGGCGACTGTACGTACGTACATGGTCTATGCTCTACCCAATAGAGCATAGACCACCCAGCGACACAAGTTGGCGGGAAAACACGATTAGTGACATACATACATACATACATACATACATACATACATACATACATACATACATACATACATACATACATACATACATACATACATACATACATACATACATACATACATACATACATACGTACATACATACGTACGTACGACCATGTACAGTCGCCCAAATCTTTAACTGGTGTGCGGGAGCGGCGACTTTTCCGGGCGTCAGCGCCGTATGACGCGGCGAGGCTGGAAACAGCCCAGTAGACGATGGGCCCAGCTGAGCGCGCTTTGTCCGCATGCGCTTAGCCTCAGACTGTTTCCAGCCTCGCCCCGTCAAACGGCGCTGACGCACGGAAAAGTCGCCGCTCCCGCACACCAGTTAAAGATCTGGGTGACTGTACGTACGTACATGGTCTATGCTCTACCCAATAGAGCATAGACCACCCAGCGACACAAGTTGGCGGGAAAACACGATTAGTGACATACATACATACATACATACATACATACATACATACATACATACATACATACATACATACATACATACATACACGCATACACATACATACATACATACATACATACATACATACATACATACATACATACATACATACATACATACATACATACATACATACATACATACATACATACATACATACATACATACATACATACATACATACATACATACATACATACATGTCTCGAAACTACCATCGACTGCCTGGTGGGTTAAACGTAGGAATTTTTCTTTTATTCTGGCGCGTTACGTTGAACAAAAGGAACACCAACGATGACGCCCCGACGACGGCACGATAGCTAGCTGACGTGTAGGAACCCATCACCTACCCCGAGTAGAATACAGATAGAGCTTTTCTTTTGTGATATCTATGACTCAAACAAAATTTTTAAAAAAATATTAAGATGAGAAATATTACGATGCCTGAGGCGAACCGCCGCAAATGCTTCTTGCAGAAAAAAAAGTTCTTGAAAGCTTCCAGGTTGGTCATGTTTCTTTGAGAATGCAATGAGGTAGTTCATTGAGAATAAATGGTGAAATAGACACAAGGAGACGAAGTCTATACCCGTGAAGTGACACTGAAATGGTGGGGGAAGCTTCGGGACGGCGTCGTAAATAGCTGTTTCGCACTCCCGTCTTTCCTGGCTTTGCCAATCCTTTTGTCTCTGCAAGGTTGGCTGCTTAGCTTTTTTTACGCGAGCGCAACTTACTAATACAGCTTCGGCTAAGATTACCTATTCAGTGCATCCTTTCACCAAACCGTTTCTATTTAGGAACTAAAGTTTATTTTTCTTACCAATGTTAGTACAGATAGTGTGCAAACACTGTATGGCCCCTTAGCCAAAGGCTAGTAGTGGGGCCATTTACAAATATATAATTGGCAGTAAGCTTATCAGTGGCACATTATTGCACAGGATAAATATAAGGAACACACAGAGCCTATAGAAAAACAGTATAGATTAAAAGGAACACTTGGTTAGCAGGCGGTTAGTTCGAGGTTAGTGCTCCGTTCCAACATATCAACCGTCCCCAGGAGCTGAGCTGCTACCCCTGCAATATCCCATACAGTTAGGAGGGACACAACGCCTTCACTAGAGCTTACTCCATTGCTTCGGCCTACAGCCGAACAAGGCGGGACCACTCAACCGACTTTTCAAACAGCCAACCCACTTGTTCCAACTGTCGTTTTTTTATCCACCGCAAAAACAAAAGTCGGGGCAGGCAATGTTACGCTTCCTCATAGCGCCAACTCGCTCGCCTCTCCGGCTAAGTGCAGCGTAATCTCACCCGCCTTCCCGCGAGAGATAGCGCGACGGAGAGATTAGGACTGCACTAATCTCCTTCATCTACTCCGCCCCTGTTTACGGACGCGCTCGCGGCCTACTGTACACCCACGCTAAGGCACGCGTGGACTACCGTATACACTCGTGTAAAGACTGCACATTTGCTTCTCTTTTTCTTTTTCGCGGTCTCCAAGGGCAAACCGCCGTGGTTGCTCAGTGGCTATGGTGTTGGGCTGCTGAGCACGAGGTCGCGGGATCGAATCCCGGCCACGGCGGCCGCATTTCGGTGGGGGTGAAATGCGAAAACACCCGTGTGCTTAGATTTAAAAGGTGCACGTTAAAGAAACCCAGATGGTCAAAATTTCCGGAGTCCTCCACTACGGCGTGCCTCATAATCAGAAAGTGGTTTTGGCACGTAAAACCCCATAATTCTTTTATCTCCACGGGGTGCGGCCCTCACATGGGCACGGCGAATTTCGGTGCATGTTTTCCGGCCTGGCTTAATCTCCCTGACCCCTTTAATGTCGCATATGAATGCGTTTTCATATTGCATTTATTTGTCCCGGCATTCACGCCCTCTCGTTTAGCGTCTAGACCTCACCACCGTTTCTGTCGCCGCTGCTCAGGTTCGGTTCGATGGCTCGTGACTACAATCCTCCTCGGCTCTTGCAAGAATCACGCACAACATTGAGTTGAAACTCGAAAGAAGGGCAACAGAACTTAGTAACGACTTCTAGAAGAGCTTGTCATGCATGGCTTTGGATATGACTGCGACCCTAAGACATTTTCATAATAATGTTTGAAGACACTACCATGCGTTCACAATCCCAGAGTAGTCGAGCTGAAGCGACACCTTTTTGCAGCAGTAGACTTGCTTATAAAAGCGAAGCTTTTCTTTGCAAACGTCGCCGGGTTTGTTTGTGACCGTGGGTGTTGCGTGGCTGTTCTCTAGCCGAATGGGCCAACCAATCACAGCGCAGGAGAACGGGCGCCGGGCGCGCATCTGGGGTTCCTTCCACCGTCCCCAGATGGCGCTCACCTCCGCGCAGCCGCAGCGGCATTGCATTAGCCTCTATACATCATCATCATCATCATCATCATCATCATCAGCCTGGTTACGCCCACTGCAGGGCAATGGCCTCTCCCATATTCCTCCAACAACCCCGGTCATGTACTAATTGTGGCCACGCCGTCCCTGCAAACTTCTTAATCTCATCCGCCCACCTAACTTTCTGCCGCCCCCTGCTACGCTTCCCTTCCCTTGGAATCCAGTCCGTAACCCTTAATGACCATCGGTTATCTTCCCTCCTCATTACATGTCCTGCCCATGCCCATTTCTTTTTCTTGATTTCAACTAAGATGTCATTAACTCGCGTTTGTTCCCTCACCCAATCTGCTCTTTTCTTATCCCTTAACGTTACACCTATCATTCTTCTTTCCATAGCTCGTTGCGTAGGCCTCTCTACAATGCCTTAATAAAACCTTCCGTGTCACTTTGCCCGGACATTCAGTAAATACAAACTCGTGTTTCGAGTCTTCACGCACTCGCACAACGTTTCGCCCTACAGATTCCAACGCGTTGGATCTGCTGCATTTTTTCGTTCTCTTTATTTAAATGCTGGGCTGCCATTTAAGAAATTTGTTTCGCTTTGCACTGCGTTGGGCATTTCGTTTTAGGCCAGTCTCTGCGTGCGGCTCTTACGCGAGCGCAGATCTTACTCGAGTGCATACGGTATGCCTCCGGGAGCATGTCTTTTTCAGCCGGGGGAGCCTCGCCTTGCGCTAATTTCTACCGGCACAAATCCGCAATCAGTCGCTATTCTTTCGGGAAGACCGTGAGTAGGATCTGCAAAAGATAACGGTGCGTGCAAAAGGCAAAAGGACGGTGCGAGGTTAGAATAATGTCCGCAGAGGCGGAGAAAAAAGAAAACAGAGAACGACATAAAAAAAAAGAAAAGACCTACTGCGCGGAAAGTAAGAGCTAGACACATGCCTCGATACTAATCGCCTGATTACAGGATTGATGCTAGCGAGAACTTACCGCCCAGGCTAGATTGAGTAGAGACGAGTGCGCAATCATCCAGTGTATTTCTTTCTTTCTTTCTCTCTCTCTCTCTCTTGTATATACGTGTGTGTGTGTGTGTGTGTGTGTGTGTGTGTGTGTGTGTGTGTGTGTGTGTGTGTGTGTGTGTGTGTGTGTGTGTGTGTGTGTGTGTGTGTGTGTGTGCGCGCGCCCGCGTGTGTGTCAACTGCAGCTCGTTTCCGGAGGCGAAAGACAACCCAGAACAGGCGTTTTCGCGTACACTACCACACAAAGCGTTGCTCTGTTGAAGGCCACGCACTGTTGTTTCGCACCGATACGTGAACGAAGGATAAAAGCAAATACAACGTTAGAACGGCGATAGATGAACGCAGGCCACGGCATAATCCGATAGTGTAACCACAGGTGCCGGGAAAAATGAATAGTTTAACCATAGGTGCCGGGAAAAATGAATACATCAGCATACATTGTCTCGTCGCTCGAGGGGAGTTTCCGACACAGCAGGCCGACGACGTGTCCATATCGTCGCAGCAACAAGACACCTGAGGGAACGAACAAAACATGAGGTAGCCAATAGGGTCTCCAGAAGCACGTATCGGCGTATCTACCGGGAAGGCTATTGCTCGACTTTCTTGGCGTTCGTCATTCAGCGGTTTTCTGTTCAGTTTTCAAAGCGAACGGCTTTAGTTCGCTCTTTCGCTCGTTTTCCCTGTGGTCTGTGGTCGTCGGTTACCGGACTTTCACCGCGGTAACCATGGCGACGACGACGCATGCTTTTCGCGAAACCGAGTTGCGACCCACATCCGACGCAGACCGTCAGCCATCACAGCTCTTCCGAGAAGCGCGAGCTGTCGGTTTGGGGGAGGGGGGGATGGGGGGGGGGGGTCCTCTGAAGCGCTTCGGATCAACACCACCTAGATAGCGCGAGGCCTTTTCCCTCCGATCCATGATGTCATGCTACCTGGCCCGACAGCCATATAATCTAATGGGGACGCTCCCGACTAGGCAACAGTGATTTTGACGTCACCGCTTTCATCACGCCAGCCTTGTCAATGGAAATTTGCGGCCAGGTAGCGTGACGTCATGGATCGGAGTAAACAGGCCTTGTGTTATCTAGGTGGCGCTGTTCGGATGCAGCAGCCCGGAAAGGGCAACCATCCTCTTCCAATCACCCTCTCCCAATGTGTCGGCTGCTGGGAGAGGAGGACAGTAGTCGCCTTCCACACCGGCGCTCACGCCGCTAGACGCGACACACTTATGACGAATCGATTTTTTATGTTATAGCTACCTATACTGCACAGAAAACTAAAGTAATGTTTAACATCTCGGAACAGAACTGCAGTTTAGGATTGGTAGCGAGGCACTGGAAGTGATAAGAGAATGTCGTTTTTTATTGCCTAAGGTAAATACTAATTGCGGTCGCTCTACACTACAGTTTACAGGTACCTCAGTTTGGAATAAGCTTGATAGTGAGCTAACCACTCTAAGAACATTGCATACATTTCTTAAACGATTAAAACTCTCACTTATTAACAATGCGTAACACTGCGGATGCTTGCACATGCCCTCAATTTTCTTCTTTTTTATTTTCCTGTGCCGATGTTTTCGATAACGTAACAAAGAAAATTGTTAGAAAAATGTATCTCATTTGTGAAATGTTCCCTACTACTGTATTTTCTTGTTTTACTTATTCAGCTATTTAGGTTTTGTGTGATTTTGCAGTATAAAAAAAAACAGCTGCCATAGAAGTGTTTTTTCCCTGATAACAATCGGTAGGGACCCTTTAACAAATTTGTTGGGTCCCAAAAGTGTGTACTTTGCAATTGTATACATTCATTATGTTAAATAAACTTTCAAACTTTCAAACTTTCAATACATCTACTTAGGGCAGGTAGTCACCCCGGATCCGGATCATGAGACTGAAATAATCAGAAGAATAAGAATGGGCTTGGGTGCGTTTGGCAGGCATTCTCAGATCATGAACAGCAGGTTGCCATTATCCCTCAGGAGAAAAGTGTATAACAGCTATGTCTTTCCAGTATTCGCCTACGGTTCAGAAACCTCGCGGTTTACGAAAAGGGTTCTACTTAAATTGAGGACGACGCAACGAGCTATGGAAAGAAGAATGATGGGTGTAACGTTAAGGGATAAGAAAAGAGCTGATTGGGTGAGGGAACCAACGCGAGGTAATGACATCTTAGTTGAAATCAAGAAAAAGAAATGGGCATGGGCAGGACATGTAATGAGGAGGGAAGATAACCGATGGTCATCAAGGGTTACGGACTGGATTCCAAGGGAAGAGAAGCGTAGCAGCGGGCGGCAGAAAGATAGGTGGGCGGATGAGATTAAGAAGTTTGCAGGGAGAACATGGCCCCAATCAGCACATGACCGGGGTAGTTGGAGAAGTATGGGAGAGGCCTTTGCCCTGTATTGAGCGTAACCAGGCTTATGATGATGACGATGATGATGATGATGACGCTACACTGTTTATTACACTATGAAAAGCGAGAAACGGTGTTGTTGTTTGTTTGTTTCCGCGGTGAAATTGTTTGTTTCCGCGGTGAAAACAAAGCGTGTACGGGTGTTAGTTATAAACCAAATAACACCCTTATTCACTTTTAAGGTAGTAAATTATTTTACAGTGTACCGCTACGCACGTGCTGATAAGGCGTCTGTTCTCTGCGGTATTGCGCAATAAAACAACCAACGCTATTCGTATTGCAACAATATAAGCCCTCAACCTTGTCGTTCCTCTAATATAAAGCGAACAGATTTCTCAGAGCGTTCGGCTACTCGCTCACATTTTAGGATTAACGCCCATGGTTTCTGCAGAATTTTTATGCCTTAAAATGGCACTGCAATTTCGTCTATAGATGGCCATAGACAGTACACGCCTGCAAATGTAACATAAAAGGAACCAACGAAGGAAACGAAGGAGAAGGAGAAAAAAAAAAGAAAAACGCACCTCGCTTAAACCGGCGCTCGAAAGGAGCCGTTTCTTTTCATTTTTTTTCTTTTTTTTCTTCGCGAGCAGTCAGGACAATCCTACCAGCCGGCCAACGCGAGTTAATGAGGGAGGAGACAACAATCGTTAAGGTCCAGAGAGCGGAAAACAAACGGCTCCGAAAAGGGTCGATAACTCAGCGAGATGAGAACGAACGAGTGCTGGCGGTTAGATAAGGAGGAATCACGAGATCGTGCCACTTACTATAAGCCCCCCCTTTCGTGCTGGCCACGAACTTCCGCCTTTACAGACAAGCCTGCAACGCTAAGGGTTTGCAGTGCGCGGTAGAATATAGTGCAACACACAGTGGGCAGATGCTCTCGCTGAATTTATACGCTGGCAGCGCGAGTCTCTGTCGAGCAGTCGATATTCGATGTTTTCTAGCCTGCTCCCAAGCGAATTGCAGCTTAAGGAACATCAGGGACATAAAGTAGGCTTAGCTCATCACTAGGCCTATTGCCATGCACGGCAAGACCCGCTGCCTAAAGGCTTATCAAGGGGCGGGTTAGCGACAAGTTGGCTTTTTCACAACATGTTAACTATTGTTGTTATGCCTAAGGGTAAGCTTTGTAAATTTAAAGAAAATACTATTTTGAGGAATAAGTGCAATTAACTTATTAATTATTAATTGAGGTTGTTGTCACTTTTGTGCTCTACTCGCGTAGATGAGATGGCAAAATTGCTAAACATCTTCGGGGAACTATCGCTATGTGGCCGAAACCGTTCCGCGATGACGTAAGCTGCATATAGACTGCCATTGCAATAATAGATCTATGCACTGTGGTGGAACTCAGAAACACAAGGTGACGCCACCAGCGCTGCTACTTACATCTACTTCTCTGATATTGCGTATCCGGTAGTACGCGCACATGCGGACAAGCGAAAATCATCTAGTGACTGCGCCAAGCAGTGGCAGCAAAAGCCCGGTTTAGTAGCTTCGTTCGCCGGTCTCCTGACCAGATTTTTCTCAAGTTTCTGCCGTAAATCTCTGATGATGACTTTCGCGCCCGTATATTTTCCTTCGTTTAAAATACCGCATACGCCTGCGGGGAACAGCTTCGTGGAACGCCGTGGCAGTCGCTACACTGACCAGCGATGTTCGTATTTTAGCTAGAAATGTGTGTCCAAGTCATGAACTTCAACAGAAAAATTTTGAAAAAACTTTTCTGGGGAAACTTTCGGCGTCTGCACATCTAATAGAGAGAGAACTTACGACTCCCACTCTTCGACGTCGTCGTCTGTTTCGCGGTTTTCTACAGCAGACGACGACGCGGACTCGGTCATGCAGTTATGCCGAGCCGCCAACCAACGACCAATCAGTGCCTTTGATTCTACAGTCTGTCTCAGCACCTGTATGTAACGAAGACTACGTGTGGCTTGCGTCAGCAAATCAGTAAGGAGAGCCGTTTGCATGTTCCAGAGAACAAATTCTTACGTGTGACGCTTTCCCATTCCGTCGGCGCCACACAGACTGCGATGAAAGGCAGACGTTGAAGAACTCCTGATTCTCCTTCCTCCGGATGGCTAACGCAGCCTATGTAGTTTCCCCTGCACTGCACCCAGCTATTGAGGTGAAGCATCAGAGCTTTGCGCCCCCATTCCTGATAGTCTCGACAGTTGCGCTTTTTGGGAAAACATATAAAGGGAAAAAGGGAGGAGCCGAGCGGACCCGGCGGTGCCTGGGGAGAAGAGACGAAAGGAAGGTCTCAACCACTCTCTCTCTCTCTCTCCCTCTCTGACTATCCTTTTACCTTTTACATCCCCCCTTTTTTTCTACCTTTCGCTCTTTTTCTCTCTCTCCACCGGTAATCCCTCGCGAATAGCCCTGGGCCATTCATTTGAAATATCCGGGCTCTCTGTCTTCCCTCACTGGGACATGTGCCGCCACTTTATGGTCGCACACCGTTCGTGACTTCAGCCGAGAAGAGAACAAAAACGAACACGCAATCAGGAAAGGCAAAGCGGAACAGTAAATCGGGACGACAGAAAGGATATCTAGATAAACAATCATCGTACACGTCCGGGTAAAACGGAATAAAGAGAGCTAGCAAAATAAAAGGAGTCGGGAGACCAGTACAACGGCCGTAGAAGACAGGCAAACGACACACAATGCTATCCATAGGAGAGCCAGAAGGTATCGTACACGTAGTACGATACCTTGCATTCGGCACCACGCCCGTTAGTGTTTTGCACTATACGTCTTTATTTAACTGTATTCTCAGTTTGCTGACCCACACACCATCCTTCGATGAAGGCGAGGAAAAATCGAAGGGATCTGCGGGCCACGAGACGAAACGAGACTTTGCGAAGGCGGTGACAAGTCATGGGGCCCGTCTGCAGAATCGACAACGCTTAGTACAGACGTCAACACTTATATATAGAGCGCTCGAGCGCTTCGCTGCCAAGCAAAGCTGTAGAGTAAAAAACGCAGCAGCTGGTAGTTGCGAGGTACCGGACACGATACTGTGTCCCCTGTGCGTCCTGGTGACGTTTGGTGTTGCAAAGTTTTACGGGCGCGGCAGCCAGCAACATACAAATATCGATATCTGCTTGTGGCTCAGCGTAAATTGAGCGGTCTAAATTGATGTGCGGACCACCGCACGTTGTTAAATGTGACTGGGAGGAGCTAAGGTTTCTAATGTTGTCGCTATCGCTCGTTGTACCTTAGCTATAGCTGTCAGTACTGCCAAACGCAATCATTGTTCGTGGCGTTGCCACAGTTGATCGTGGTCACAATGTTCGCACTGTTTTTTATTGTTGCAGTTGTTGCTCGCAATGCCACACTGTTTATTTATTTATTTATTTTTTTTGCTTGGTATCAGTTGTCAGGGTTCACGTATTTAATTTTCGTGTCATCTGTAGCAGCTATCATCAGCATCATTGACATCCCCGCGTTTCTTCACCATACCACGCTGTAATTTAGTTACTCGGTGTGTGCCAGTCCCATTCGTGGGTCTGCGCCTTGTAAAAAGGAATCAATTGATAAGCCGAAAGAGAATGCAATCTCCATCCAGGATTTCCATCGTCGTCGTTACCGTCGTAGTGCTATGATCGTCGATAGAGGTATGGCCGCTTAAAGTAGCTACAGGGCTTTTCCTTTAACTAATGCAGTACGATTTCCTTTTTTCCCTTTTTTAATAGTCCAGTCACTCGTGCTCTTTTAAACCGTTCATACTTCTGCTTCACGGCGACGTTAGAGACTTTCAAAGAAACGTGATCTGCGTTTCGCTATGCAGTCAATTTGGGGGCGCTTTAGTATATGGCCTGCCTGCGCATAATACTTCAAGCATCGCACTTGAGAGTTCAATCTACATCACCCCCTCTAAGAAAAGAAAAAAAAAATAATTTCCAAATTTACGCAAGGACAGTGCTGTGACAACAACTTCAGCTTAACCTTTTTGTCTGCCACCATTCCTTTTTCTCGATTATTTCCAGTCGACCTCATCAGCCTACATGTCGCTTTAGCTGAACACACACACACACACACACACGCACACACACACACACACACACACACACACACACACGCACGCACGCACGCACGCACGCGCACACACACACACACACACGTCTGTCCGTCCGTCCTTCTATCTATCTATCTATCTATCTATCTATCTATCTATCTATCTATCTATCTATCTATCTATCTATCTATCTATCTATCTATCTATCTATCTATCTATCTATCTATCTATCTATCTATCTATCTATCTATCTATCTAATAGTTCGATTGCTCCCCCACTCAAAACAAGGCTAAATTTTCCAAACGCACCTGACCAGAACAGAGGAGCGACACCTCCGGCTCAATTTCGTTCTGTGTCGGCTCCCGCCGTTTCAGGATTATTTCTAAAAGCCTCATCGCCCTTCCTCCAGCCTTAAATGACAATAAGAACAAATCTTCCGTGCAGGCAATGGACGGGTGAGTCGTGGTTCCCTTCGAGGATGGCTCCGTCTGCGAACTTAGAGACGACACGGAACGAATGGGTCGAGCACTACCGTGGAGAAGGTAACGGTCTGGACGGAGCGGCGATAAACCCGGAGAGTTCCCGAAGACCAGGCGACGGGCTATCTCCGTGGAAGGATGCCCAATCGAGCAGAAAACGGGGCAATATTTTTCGGCAGCTCCTTCTGTTTTTCTTGGGAACAGCAATTACGCCGTATTACCTGTCGGGCCCAGAAGCCCTAGCGATATTGGGAGCCGTAAGCACTGAGTCGAAGACCGGCAATCCCGGCGTCTTGCTCTATTTTTCGTAGGGCTAGGGAACTGACGCTATCTTTGTTTTACACAGGGGCAGGCGCTGATCCGGCCTCTACTGCAAAACAATAGCCGCTACCTGCTGAGATTAGATTAGGTTAGATAGATAGATAGATAGATAGATAGATAGATAGATAGATAGATAGATAGATAGATAGATAGATAGATAGATAGATAGATAGATAGATAGATAGATAGATAGATAGATAGATAGATAGATAGATAGATAGATAGATAGATAGATAGATAGATAGATAGATAGATAGATAGATAGATAGATAGATAGATAGATAGATAGATAGATAGATAGATAGATAGATAGATAGATAGAGAGATAGATATACAGACAGCCGGACGGACGGACGGACGGACGGACGGACGGACGGATAGATGGACAGACAGACAGACAGACAGACAGACAGACAGACAGACAGACAGACAGACACAGACAGACAGACAGACAGACAGACAGACAGACAGACAGACAGACAGATAGATAGATAGATAGATAGATAGATAGATAGATAGATAGATAGATAGATAGATAGATAGATAGATAGATAGATAGATAGATAGATAGATAGATAGATAGATAGATAGATAGATAGATAGATAGATAGATAGATAGATAGATAGATAGGCAGACATACAGACAGACAGACAGACGGACAGACAGACAGATGATAATGATGTTTTGGAAATAAAGCAACTCGAAGATGGCACCACTGACGTTCAGCGTAACCGCACAAGTCAGCGCGACTTCCTAAATTCGAGTAGTAACCGCCTTTGGTAAATACGCGAAATCAGCATATTAAAGATTACAGTTTGCTTAATTAAGCGCTAAACAATTCCTGCAGACGCAAACACTAATCGCGAAACGCATCGTCGACATACCCTCGCGCTCGAACGGTATATCATCATGTGCCATAACCTCCGAGATCATCATTGCACAACGATCCCAAAGGCTATAATGATATTCCACATAAATGGATGGATTCCGAGTACACATGAACACATAGCGAACGGCAATTTATACGACAGCACGCATTCGCGTTGTAACGCCATCTTCAAGAAAAAGAAAGGGGCAAAGAAAAATAGGCGAGCTTCTCGGGATGCAATCGAATTCTCTGAATAGAGAGCGACGTAGTAAATGTGCTGTTCTTTTTTTTTCACTGAGTCCTATTCGCTAAGTCGAGCACCACCCACCACTTTATCAATGTTTGGACCATTGGACAAAGGGGCCACGACGTCGCTACAGCGGCCCTTGTGCAAATGGCTATCGCCGTTTCTTCCTTTTTTTTTTTCGATGTTCTCTTACCTCGTTTTCTTTCATTATTATTTGCTTGCTTTTCCTGCCACTTCGCTCAATGCGGCTCCAGGTTCCGCGAAACCGTTGGACCGACCGAGATCCTTATCGATTATGTAACCTCTCTCCCCGCGTTTCCTGGGAGGCGAGCTCGCACAACTACTACAGCTCTCGTTCGCAGCGCTATTCCCGTTTTTCTTTTTCTTTTTTTCTTTCTTTCTTTCTAAATGTGAACAAGTCCAAATTACATACCGGTATACAAGCATTGGTCAAGTAGTAAATTTATGTAGTTAAAGCACAGTTCTCAAAGAAAAAAAAATCTGTTGTGATATGTATATAGCGGCAAATTCGAGAGAAATGCGTTAGCATTACGTCGGACCTCTTTGAGGTCCCGGATCCATGATTTAAACCGCCTTCACGACATTGCAAAGTGTTGTTCAGGAGCTCGCTCGACCATATTGTTCAAGAAATTGCACATTCTAGGGAAACGAAACTATGGGGTTTACAACTCTCTAACTCTGCAATCAAAAACGATATAACAATTTCGTAAGTTGCGTCTAAATTGCAATTCAAAGCGGACAACATTTATGTATTCTGCATGGCTGTCAATAGACCACTAATATGCAATTACGACTTTTGCTATGCCTTTTTAAACAATAACAAATTCACAAAGGTTTAAATTAGTACATCAACTTTGTCTGCCTTGGGGCTTCTAACTGACGCAGTATACAGAACTGCGATATCCGTTCTCGGTGCAGAGTTACGGATTTGTAAATTTTATGCTGCTGTACTTTTTCGAACTTACCGGTTTTTGCGCAATTATAGTAAAAAGAAACTGAGGCTCTACATGAAAATCCCACTTCCAACAGTCACTAAAATTTAACTTTTTCTCTCAAATGCAACAACTTTCATTAAAATCGGCCCAGGGGTTTCCTCATGAAAGCATTTCTGCGTTTTACATGTATTTGAATAGGTGGAGTCAGAGTTGGGTCCGAGCTAAAGCTTCTGCCTAAGAAAAATTCGCATTTCAAGAGAGCGAAGGAAGGAACAAAAACAAAATAACAAAAGACAGAAAAATACTATATTAGTACGCAGTTCGCAGCCTAACTCAAACAAAATTACGGAGGAACTACTAATGACGGAGAGAATAACCACCACGTTACAAAAGAAATTGGAGAACCAATTTCAGTGAAATGAATGGTAAATACAGAAGGAGGGTAAAGCTACAAAATAGATGCACGGTAATCGCTTTCTCTCTTCTCTTCCGTATGAAGAAAAATAAAATAAAACACAGCTCGAGAAACACCCCCGTGACTATGGCCTGTAGCACCGAGGCCCCAAAATCATCGCATTACCCGAATACTTCATTCTAATCCAATCTTCCAAACTTCGCAAGTTCCACGATGCAGCTTCGCATAACCTCCCCCTCTGGTTTCAACATCATCGGCGGGATAAAAAGAAGTCATAGGTCGATTTAACTTCATTACAACTATGGCAGAGAGAGTATAACGCCAGACGAGCGGTTATGTAAGTAAAACTTCAACTGCAGGATATGAAGGCGTAATTTGTCGTGTTAGACGTCCGGTTGCCGAAAAAGGAAACCCCCCTCCAACAAAAGTGGGCATGTTCAAAGTTTGAAAACGTTATCGGCGAAGGTTTGTTTCCATAATTTTGTGAGCAATCTTTATTTTTGTATTATTGTTTCTCCATAGTCACGTAAGCCGAATCGGGCAAACCAGGGATTATAGGTCCACTTTAACACGCTCGGCCACAAAATCCACCATTTTTTTTTCAGTACAAACCACAGTGGCCTGGTATCCATATACGTTTCGCAAGTTTCTAGGGACTAAGTATTGGCACACACATAGATAGCTGGATTTGTCAGCGAAGCGAAGAACATGCCGAAATCAAGTCGGCAATTACGACAGGTGACCATTCTTGCGTAAGAAGTTTGCGTAGTGCTACAGCAGTCATGAGTAGGTCTGCTATGAAAAATACGAATATATAAAAAAGGCCAGAAGACAACTACACAAGCCTCAGGTAAGCATTAGGCGGCTATTATACTGCTTGGTTCCAGATGAGCACGCAAATCTTGTAGCTGGTAACTGAAATTGCGTAATAATGTTACTTTAGCATATTGGAGGGTACGTATCGTCAAACTCAATCAGGAGGCTTGAATCGGATCGTCTCGTTACGTCAATACGTCCAATCTGCACATTCAATGGGTACGACATCCGACTGTACAAATACAGTCTGAGGGGCGCGTAGTGGCGACCAAAGAGTATAAAATAAAAACTAACTTGGTTCATTAGTGCAAACATACAACAGTCGTCTCTCAGGTGAATCGTAAATTCTTTAGGACCATTCGAACTGTAAGGTTGGGAAATCTTTGTAGATCCCTTCGACCGCGTTAGGTTTCTGCGCTTTTCCCCTGTAGTGTGATGAAGAACCAACAAGGGCTACTCGAAACGCTATTAGTCATTACTCGGAAATGGTCAAAATGGTGCAAAGAAGGGTCCGCGACAATATTGAAGGGTAGCACTAGCGATGTGCAGTCAACCACAACATCTTACGGGACATGAGATCTGAGGAAAAAAAGCTGGACATCCACGCAGCCCCAAAACGCACCCTAGCATATTCGCATTTACAGGCTCAACCAGTATATGCGAACAACGTTGTGATGTTCTGTTTTACTCAGTACTGCTACGGGCCACTCGGAAATTAAACGTTTTGTGATATCCGGTGCTCCGTGAAATTTCGGGGTTTGAGTGTACCGGTATAGAAAATTTTGCTTAACTTTAACGAACATTCCTTTGACCATTCATTTCTTCTCAGAAAAAAAAGTAATCTAAAGCGTCGATATCCGGCATACAAATATATTTTAAAACAGGAGGGTGGGGGGGAAGAGTCACCACATACACGCTTCCAGCAAAGAAAAATTTCCTCCAACGTTTCCAGAATCACGCTTCGCGCGGCAATATTTGAAGTAATGGTGTAAGCGACGAGACCGAAAAACCAAATGATCATCCGGATAGACGTTTGCGAACGTACAAAGAAAGAAAGAAAGAAAGAAAGAAGAAAAGAAAGAAAGAAAGAAAGAAAGAAAGAAAGAAAGAAAGAAAGAAAGAAAGAAAGAAAGAAAGAAAGAAAGAAAGAAAGAAAGAAAGAAAGAAACAAACAAACAAAGAAAGGCAGCCAAGATTGCCGCTAGCTCTGTGGACAAGTAACAGCACATTATACAAATAGCTCAGGAAACTGATTTCGTGAACTGGTTTCCGCACAGCGCATTATACAAATGGATCGGGAAACTTTAGACTCCGTGTAACGATTCCCAAAAACGTAAAGGAAAAAGAAGCAATAACAACAAAAAAATACATTTTTCAACAAATGGAGACACCACTTTTTCTTTTTTTAGTTTATGAAAAGACATTCGATACCCGTAACCAATGGACAGCGTGGAATCAGAAGCAAACTGCTAAATTTCTTGAACTCTCAGAATCAAAATCAAAATCAGCATCGAAAGCTTCGCGTGGAATTACTGAATAAACATGAGAGGAAATGCATCCGGCACCATCCTTCGAACTTTTCGGTAAAGCGCTTACAAACGACCACCCTTCTCGACGACTTCTGGTTCCGAAGCCATGAGCTACGTTTCAAGCCGCTACGATCCGCCGAGCAAGCTCGACTAAGCGCGTGTCCGTGCGAATCCGATCCAGAGGGCGAACTGAAATCACTCGGAAAGAGTTGTGAGGTCTAACGAGAGGGAGCCCGGAATGGGTTGCGTTGGAATCCACGCATCACCGAACTCTGATGACATATAATGTTTTATGGCGCGAGGGCCAGGTGTCACCAAGACGAGAGCATGGTTGCTTAAAGTGCAATCACAAACGCACCCGCAACACACCTTATATCAAGTAACCACATTAATAACCCCAGGTTTGGTGACAACATCTACACATATCTTCTCTTCAAGGTTGTGCCACGTGCAAAACAAAGGCAAGTGAAAAGAAGCGTTTACCCTCCTGCGCAAGTCCTTTAGCTTAATCTGCTTCAATAAAGCAAACAAAGGGCGTGAATTGAGTCATCACGCACAACAATATTCTACCTTACTAAAGGGGACGACGCCATGCCGAGGCGGAAGCCCTCAATACTGCCACTGCGCGTTACACCCGGGCAGTGAATGCATGCCATCAGAGCCTTGTTGACGAGTACAGTGCCTGGTATTCTTTTGACATGCACCCGAGCATATGTATTACGCGAGGGTTGTTCGATTTCGCCGCTTTCTAAATGCCGCTGCCGCGGCCACGGTATCGCACCCGCGACCTCGAGTTGAGTCTACGCCACGCTACGGCCACTTGGCCACACCTCGGAGGGCAACAGCAGCAGTCGCTGGCGAACGCGTACATCGGAGAACGCATACAACTGCATCCGCGTCGCCCGCATGGTTTCGTCAGAAAAGTGTCTCATTTACTGTAAACTGTAGTTTTCAGCTGTACTAGGGCGGCCGCCATCTTTCGCCGGCGTTTTCGGGAACAGGCAGAACGAACGGTTCCCGAAAACGCTAAGCCATCTTATCGCATGCTTGCGCGGTTGCGGTGGCCATAGAGTTTCCTACAAGAATTACTAGAGGGAACTCTGGCGCTAGTGTCTACGGGAGCTACAATGGAAGCGGTTGTCCCAGCATGGGAATTATGGGAAGTACATGGATTTGCCTAAACTTCGTCCTTTTGGCTTAAAACGCGGCTTTGTGACGTTGTAAACTCGTCATTTTCAGCAGTGTATTGCGTAATAAATAATTAAATAAACATCATTAAAATTGCCCGACGGCAGGATTCGAACAAAGGGACTATAGCACAGAAGACTGATATTGAAACCATTAAGCCAAGGACGCATGTATCGACAAGTGAATGAAACGCCCTTATGAATTTATCACAGGCATACCAGTGCCTTGAGACGCTTGGCGCGTTTCGATTTGGCTACCTGGACAAGCTCAATCGTTGCAATTAATAGCAATTGTACGCGTTACCGGCGTCTTCTGCACTTCGAAGAATATAGATTGCGCTGATATATACGGCAATAAGATTTATACAGCGTAATATACAAAGCCACAAGAACGTCTGAATCCACAAGCACGAAGATCAGACATATCCATGTACTTCCCGTCATTCCCATGGTAAGACAACGACTGCAGCGCCAGGGTCCGCTCTAGTAGTTTTTGTAGGAAGCTCTATGGCGGTGGCGTCTCGACGTCAGCCGTCGCGTCGTCAGGGTTCAAACCACGCAGTTGATGCGCGGGATGCGCTAACAGATGGCGAATGGGGGCTCGAGATAAAGAGGAGGGAGCATCTACTCGGGGCCTCCTATGTAAATGCGCGGGAGAAATCGTTTTTCTCGGCAACAACTGCACCGAATTTGATGAGGCTTCTTACATTTAAGAGAGAAAAACAAAGTGAGAACGGAACTAACTGTCTTTTTTATTTATTACGTCAATTTGTTTACAACGAAAACTGTTTTGAAGAGTGCGTCATTCATAAAAGCGATACTACCAAGTTTTACAACTCTTTATAGCTCAGCTATTAAAAACGATATTAAAATTATTAAAACTGCATTCAATGACGCATCCAAAGCAGACATATTTGATATATTATACATACACCTAGCAAATATATATTACTAACTTGGGAATGGGACTCTTGCGAAATTATAGTAAACACTGTAACAAATCCGCATATACGCTGTAAATTAATGCGCCAAATTTGTGCGTTTTAAATCCTCTAACAGATGAAGTTGAAAAAACTGAGACATCTGCTTGCGATGCAGAGCTACGAAGTTGTAAGCCTTCGCGGGCTTCTATTTGTTCTTTTCTTTCGAAACTTGCCATTTTTGGGGCAATTTAAATACGTTCAAGCCCTATATCAATATCTGGTTTCTTACACTCACTATAATTCAATGTGCTCTCTCAAATGCAATACATTTCACTCAGATCGGTCAAGGCATCGTTTCACCAAGGCATTGCTACGTTCTCTGTGTATTTTAATAGAAGGGCGCAAGAGTTAGCACCAAGCCAAAGCATATATACGAATATCTACCAGCTCTCCTAGCTTCCACTTCTTCTGACGAGAATTTTTTTTTTTAACTGTCACGCTTGCTTAGAGCAATCTCAACCAAGCGCGACAGTTTGAAAAAAACATTATGAAGAACAAATTCCGGCTACTATCCAAGATTCAGTTTAGCGTGCTTCGATCGCAGTTGGTTGTTCGCGACACTGGATCGCACTGTCTGCTATACATGGCGCTGTCCTTCAGACATCCACCCGTTCGTGGCAATTGCTACAAAGGAAAGCCATACGGGTTCCTCGAAAGAAATGCCTCGCAGTTAAAGAAAAATCCGTCCTGGTCGGGGACTCGAACCCGGTACCACCACCTTTCAGAGGCAGCCGCTCTACCATCTGAGCTAAGCAAGCGGCTATCAGATGAGAGGGCGAAGTCTCAACAACTCGAAGCAAAGGCAAGAGTTTGACGTAATAGCTCTGCGAAAACTGGCGAGGTGGAGAGTTGACGTAATAGCTCTGCGAAAACCCGCGAGGTGGAGAGAAGTAATCAATAAAGAGAAAATGAAGGGAATGCCAACCGTGCCCTGCCAGTACACGGAAGCCAACCGGTACTTCGAGCACCGCTTTCTCGAGGTCCCGGTACGGATAACCCTCGCAGCGTCTGCGACCCACAGACGCAGCGTCAGCGTCTTCCCACCAAAGGCACAGAGTTCCAACGGCAGACGCCTCGTAACACTAGCTGCCCCGAGGGAAAGATGTGAGGGAGCTACTCTGAACAGCGGTATACCACTGGTGCTACCTGTACAACACCATGCGTTTTATCTTCCCTTTGCGCTGGACTGCACTATATTCGACTTCCAAGCACAACAACAGTTAGAGAGTCGGAAGAAAATCGGGGTTAGTTCGCAAAGAAAGCTAACTCTTAAAAAAACACACAATCTGGTATATATGAAATCGGCGATAACACTACAGAAATTTAAGATACAGTATAGGCACGTTCCTTGCGATGACTGCACGTATAAAAATGATAATATGGTGAAAAAACAATCGCGGGTCCGAACCTTAGCAACATTGAGGCAGCAGCATCAAGCGATCAACGCGAATTCGGTACGTTGGTTAAGCCATTTCCGGCTACAGCAACAGCCGGAAATGATGGGCAGTACAGCTCTGCAGTTCTCGATGTATATTTGCTGAAACACAAGTCTGTTCCGAATTCGGACAAAACTAAACAGTAAATGCACACAAGTTAAAGTGCAATAGAAAACAATGTAAGACACTACAGTAAGTGCAATACAAGAGAAAGCTAAGAACCGTCTAGTGAAGACATATTCTTTTTGAACAGCTGCCTCCTTTGTTCTGAGGAAAAGTAAACAAAACGAAAAGAAAAAAGTTGCACTTACGCGCTATCTATAGATATACGTATACAACTGCACCACGTGAACACGCCTCCGGCAATACGAATAAACGGGCGTTCCACTACGAATCGTTTTGTTTTTCTATTCCGCGCGGCTTTATTGCTTGCCTTTTCTACGTCGACGTTCTCTTCGGTCAAAAAGCACCGCGCGCAAAATGGCGACCTCGCTCTACAAGTCCGAGGGCACGCTGTCGAAGAGGCAATAAGAAATGCGGATCCGTTTCCTCGCGCTGTAAACCCCACGGCGAGGCCCCTTCTCGTATGTATTATTCCTCGCGACCACACTAGTAAACAAAAAAAGCGGACGCGGGATGTAACGCAACGAACCCGCCATCTTTCCTCCATCTTATCCTCCTGCGTCTTCCACACGACTCCGTGCGAGTGTAAATACGTAAGCGGGCACCATCAGAGCCGTAGTAGGGCTGTCGGGAAACAGCTTGGAGCGGTGTACGGCTGTTTAGGCAATCTGCTCCTTTCATTTTAAGCGGCAGTACAGCTGTCGCACGGTTGCAGGTTCTGATACCAGAGGGCGCGACGGTGAGAGGGAGTGTTCTGCCGCGGCGCGTTCGGCAAGCAAAGAAACAGTTAGACGAGGCCTCGCGATTCAGAAAGGAAGTATATAAATAATGGAAGAACTTGACGCGCTCGACCCGCACACGCATCGCGAAGGAAGTGCCTTCTGGCTTTGCAGGTCGCCGCCCCTAGATGGAGCTTGAAGAAAAGAAGGCCTAACGCAAGCCACCGCGGATGAAAAGCGCGCAGCGTTCCAGAAGTCGGAGCTCGTGTCAGCCAATCGGGAGCGCGAGCGTGAGCCGGAGCACGCTGTGTCCTTCCGCGACGAAAGCGCAATCCGCGGGCACGCCGTGCGATTTCGGACCAGACGACGCTGCGAAACCTGCGGTGAGGAGTTCAAGTGGTTTGACTCGCAATAGCTCGCAGAGAACAACCGGCGTATACTGTACGGGCGGTCGTTAGCAGAAATGGAAATACGTCGACATAATCGGGTCCCTTGGTAGAAAGGCCACGTTAGTGCAACGACATCGCACGGTGTGCAAGACCAGTAGGGCACTCACTCAATTCACGACGGCTACGTAAATTCGAAAGGAGGCGAGGCACGTGCATAGAGAAGGGGGGAGGGAGAAGGTGCAAATGCGTGTAACAGGCGGGTTACTGCCCCGGCACAGCACGCAGTAGAGAACAGATGGTAAGTACTTGAAACCCAGCACTGCCGAGATATACGAGCGCCTAATGATGGAAAATATACTGGCTTTATTAACGCGCTCTCCACAGTCTGCTCATAGTATGCAGTTGAAAATATGCGCCATAGTGTGACGTTTCTGAACGGTAGCATTCAGTACAAATAAAGCGGCAAAGTTCTCGATAAATATTTCTCTTGTGCTCTGAAAATAAAAGCAAAATAAAAGTAAACAGAAGCCCGCTGTGCCTGAGTGCTAGCAATGTGTTAGTGTACAGGACTTTGGCGCCCCGTCAGAGCATTAGGTTCGAACCACAGCGCGAAAGCACCAAAAACAGTCGCGCTAACAACTATCACAGTTTCTTCAACAAGGTAGCACCAAAAACAGCCCTGAATGTCCATGAAAACGCCGCACTATTTTTTTCCGCGCACGGCAGTCGCAAGCGCCTCCGCACACATCACCCGTTTCTTCCGCGCTGCTCGGATTCCGCCATACAATAAGTACACCTACGCGCGGGAAAAGCAAACAAGCTGGCGCTGCCATGCCATCTGTGGGCGTGGCGCGCCATTGCTTCCTGCACGTCGTAAACAGTATAGGAAGAAACCAAATCTAGAGGCGGTTACGAAGAAAGGGAGGCGGATGGTCGTTCGAGAAGCGAAACACTGAGCTCCAGCAGCCAGCAAGGGAAGCAGTCGTAATGACGTCCTCCATTAGGAATCGCCACCAGACACGCCGCCTGCAACAGCCCCACGTAGCAGACGGCAAAGAAAGAAAAGAAAAAAACAACGGGAAAGGAAGCAGACGTATCAGCGACGACGACGAGCAGACGACGAAGCTTTTGCGTACAGCGCGGTAAAAACCAGCAGAAAACAAAAAAAGGCAGGAGTGACGAAAGCAAGCAGACGATATTCGAGATACAGAGCAAGAAAATGGCGGCGAAAGGCAATTGGGAACATACAAGCCGCGGCGATTGGGGAACGCGGCGTTCGGGACCTGTTCTATTTCGCCCGCTTGTGAATGACGAGCGCTTTTTTTTTATTGCCTCCTCCCCGGAGGAGCGGCGAATATATCGAACGAGTGGCAGATGAGGTGTAACAGGGAGCAAAGCGAAATAAAGTGAATTTTTTTTTTCGCAGACATAAGAAAAACTCCGCGATCCCGCTGCCTTCCGGTCGATTTTTCGCGTAATGCGTCGTCCACGTCAGAAAAAGAGAGACTTTGAGAACACGGGCAAACCTCTCGAGTAGTTTGAGAGATTGGCGGGTACAGGCAGCCATACATTCGAAGCGGCCATGTCGTATATTTTAGGCTAATTACGATTCTTCAGCTGTTAGCGATTTCCCTTAATTCACCGCGAACGAACAGCGCGTCCAGAACTTCGTTATGTGTGGGAATCGGCTTTTTTAAAAGAACAAAAAAGAAACGTGATGGCACCATTGGGATTACTGCTAGTTTAAAGGCACAGCAAGAACAAATATTGAATTAAGACTGGCGGTCGCGTTTTAATTTGTGGAGTAGCAAATAGGACGCTTCTGCCGAGGCATAATTATTCAGAAAAAGAAAAACAAGCACATGAACTGAACATTGTGATGACGCCACGCGTAGATGCACGCATCACCTTTGCTCTTTATTCTTGTTGTCTTTGGTCTAATTGTTCTTGCTATTGTTCATCTACTTCTAGTCCTTGTTAACAATGCAACTGCTCCTCTTGTGATTTTTTCTTCTTTTGCTGTTGCGATGCTTGTTCACCTTCTTCTTGTCCTAGTTTACCGTCTCCCTGTCCACCTCCTCTTCCTGCTCCTGGTCCCTGTTGTTCTTGCCTGTGTCCATCTTCTTGTCCTTGCTTTTCTTGTCCATGTCCTTATTCTGCTTCCTGTAGTCCCTTGATCGTATTCTTCTTGTCGCTCTCCCCATTCGTCTTGTTCTTGTCCTTGTTCCTCGTCATATTGTCATTCTTCTTTTATCTTCTTATATTGGTTGATCTTCTTGTGGTGATTGTTCCTTGTTGTCCTTGATCGAGTTCTCCTTAGTGTTAATCTTGTTGCTGTCTTCGCTTGCCTTCTCCTTGTCCTAGTTTGTCGCGTCCTTGTCCACATCTTCCTCGAGTTTCCGAATACTTCCCCGAAGAGACGCGACCCTTTCACGTAGGCTATGGTTGGGCGTGGCGACTACCAATGCCTACGCTCTCCGCAGTGGGATGGTAGACACCGCAGCATGTGGCGATTTCGGCGACGCGGAAACCGTCGTTTTCTTTGCCAGTGCCCGCAGTACAGCGTGCAGAGACAATCGCTTTCCGTCGTGCTGAAGCAGTCGAACGACAAGCCTCTGTCGGAAGAAAGAATTTTGAAACATCGACGCGCCTTAACATCGCATCAGAAGGCCGTACAATCGCTACTGCGCTTCTTGAGATCGACCAACCTGTGTGAATGCCTGAGACGGGAACGCCTTTTCTGTAACCCGTGTTTCTTATCTTCTATTCTTTTTTCTCTTCTCTTTATTTCTTGTACCACTTTCTTTCCTCTTGCTCTTTGTTCATCTTTACAACTCTATATATTCCCCACCCCAGTGCTAAGTAGCAAACCGAAAACTTTCGCATGGTTAACCTCTCTGCCTCTCTCTGCCTCTTTCTTTCTCTCTCACTCTCTCTCGCTCCTTGTCCACCTCAATTTTTCTTGTCCTGGTTCTTCTTCTCGCCCTTGTGCTTCTTGTTGTACCTTGCTCGTCTTGTTCTTAACTTTTACGTGATTTTTCTTCTACTCGTTTGGCACTTCTAGTTGCACTCCCCATTCATCTTATCCTTGTAATTGTTATTGTTGTGCTTGTTGACCCGGTTCTTCTTCTTCTAGTTATGGTTGCTGCTGTCCTTGTTGGTGCTTTTCTTATTCTTATTCATGTTGCTGCTTCTGTCCTTTTTCACCTTCTTACTCCCTTCTGTCATCGGCTTCTCATCCTCCCCTTCTTCTACTTCTCCTGGTCTCCATTCTCCCTGCCGCTGCCCGTATAATTGTTGTCCTGGTTCTTTTTTGTTTTTGTCCTGCTTCACCTTCCCGGAGTAGTTTCTTGTGTAACAGCTCTCCACATCCAACTTCTTTTTGTTCATCTCGACTTCTTGTTTTCATCTTTCATCACAAGAAACTGCGAGCCCATTTTAGCCTCCACCATTTTTGTTCTTCAACGTCTGCTAGCGCATGTGCAATCATAGCTCTCCATCGCGCTTTCCAAACCCTTTTCAAAGAACGCGGTAAAACGCGATATTCCGTACCCCGTTCCGTTTTTTTTCTTCTTTTTTTTTTAGCTACACTAAGACTAGAGCTTGTTAAAAGCTCGGTCTGGCGCGAAGTAATAAATATTCTTTTCTGTTCTTTTCTTGCTTTTTTAGAGAGAAGGAAGAAACGCTTCGGGGCCAGGCAACCAAACGTAATTCAAGGAGAGCAGAAGTGAAAAGCAGACGACCTGCTCGCATTTCCGTTTTCATTTACAGTGCGGTCCCCTGTGCGCGCCTTAGCATATGGAAGACATCGCGCTTTGTCAAACGGAGTTTTTTTGCCCTTTCCTCCCTTTCCTACTTTTTTCAGAACCACGCCAGAGTGAATAAGAGAACCCCGCTAGCAACTAACACCGTCTGGAATTCGCGGTGCGTCGACAAGAATGTAAGGCGCGAGCTGGGGCAAGTTCAAAGAAGTGAAAAAAAAAAGAAAGTATCCGAACGAGAGGTTATTTCAGCACCGCGCGCGCGAGGTTTTCTCGTATTTCTTGAAGATGTGGGCCATGTTTCGCTGGTGATTAGTTTTAAGCGAGCTTACCTTGGAAAGTATATTTAGCACAGAAGGCACTTTTTGTTCATTCTTTCCCGGAACATAGGCTGTGGCGCTCCTTTGACCAATGACGATCGCTGAAATCGCAATAACCGCTATCTTAACATCCCTGCAGTAATACACTATTTAATTTAACCATAAAAAATAGGCGCTATTTATAAAAAACAATATTTTCGTATGCAAAAAAGTGCGGTAACATGCACATATAGAAGAGCAGGATTTTCGCAACAGCTTCAACACTCCATGCCCCCCCCCCCCCCAATGTGACAAGAGTAACCTCGAGGAAGCCAAGTTGAAGCTCAAAAATGGTTTGTTAACAAAACATTATTCAATTCCTTTCTTAAAACGAAACAATAAGTCTGTCAGCTTCAAGCCATTTGCCCTTGGAAACTGGCCTACGCGAACATCTGCGCGATGAGCTATGAATGCGCTGCTGCAGTAGTTAAAAGACACGGGACCTTGTGACAAATTGTGACTGTACACTGTGTGGCGCAGGATTGGACGGTGACACTGCTAAACACTAAGAAAGCCTTCGCAGACTGCGTGACAGTGCCCACAGATACAGTTTTGTATCATGTGTGTGTATGTGGGTGCGTGTAGTTTTTTTATATTATTTTTCTCTCTCTCACCAATTGCATCCCTTTGTCCCTCCCCCGGTACAGGGTAGCCAACCGGAGATGATTTCTGGTTAACCTCCCCGTTTTTCCTTTGCCTTTCTCTCTCTCTCTTAGGCAGCAAGAAAAAAAACGCCAAAAGATCCTAAAAATCTCCGAGACGACCAGGATGTCTCATTGAAATCCACATTGAAAGTTGTGAAATTCGAGAATAAAAGATTGACCACCCTTTTCTTTGGCAATAAGCTGCCGCCTTTTGCCGAAGTAATACTGAGAAAAGATTAAGGAGCAACAAGGCGATCACTCAAACCCTATTTTGTTTTCTATATTCCTGGGCAATAAGTACATCAGCTGGCATCACAAATCGAGGCGCAGCCACTAGATGTTCCGTATGACTCGTTACATTTTTCCGTTTCTCATGTCAAAAAGAAAAAGAGTAGCCAGCGCCATCTCTTAGTACCAACGTCAAGTTATTTAGTCCTATCAAACAAAAAAAAATTATAATTATACCAGCGTTCCATTACCCTCGATAGTTCCGCGCATTTGGCGGGTGAAGACAACCAAGCGAGAATAAAAGCCACGAAATAGACACGCTTGTCAGTCGTATCTGGCTCTGCATGCTTTAAAAAGACCCTGAACCACTCTTTATCGAAGTGGAGAAAGGCACTTGAAGCGAAAATAGGCCATTTCAGAGATACTTTGCCGCAAGAAGTACATCCATGCGTTCAAAAGAAGCGGGGTTGTTGGCCTATCAAACACGGCCTCCGCTGTGCTCCCGTTCCTTCTTCATTGCTTTGCACTGCGAACGCTACGGCGCAGTCCGGCGTGCCCACAACGCTCCGCCTCCTAAACGTCACGATGGCGCGCAGTTCAAATTTCATTTTGGGCGTTAACGTAGACGCCACGACCACCGCATTCGGTGCCTACGGCGCGCTGAACGTAAGGCAAACGCGGTTGCCCTCAGCGATGCAGCAGTGCGCTTAGCAAGCGGACTAGTGGCGGCACCTCTCGGCGGCTGCGGCCTCTACGACATGTAGTCGACCGCAGCTTGATGTCAGCTATCCGCCAATAGCAGCCGTCTCGGGGGATGACGAAATAGTGCGTCCGATGACGAAATAGCCCGTGTATACGAGAGCGAGGACAGGGATTTTTTTTGAAAAGACAGCGTTTGAGAGAAAGGTGACGTCGCGATCTGCTTACGATCTACACGCGCTGCGTACGACAGCCAAAACTTGGCTGAGATGTTCACAGCAGCGTATGCATACCACGTATTATGTTTTCCCCAAGCCCGAGGGGTGATTCAGGGCCCCTATCAAACATTATTCAGGAGAGAAAGAGAGAGAGAATGATAAATGAACGGCTGAGAGCTTAACCAGGACTGAGCCCGGTTGGCTACCCTGCACTGGGTGAAAAGGAGGAGGGGGTGACATTGAGAGAAGAAAAGGAAGTGTATTATTGATATGCGCTGGAGTCGACGACGTAATGAAAATTTTCGGCGCTGTGTCACAGACGGCCGTTCAGTGCATTTGCCATCTGGAATCGCAAGAGCCCTTCTGTGGCCTTCCGCAGCTGTGCTATGCAAGACCAGGGTCTCGAGGGACACTTAGTAAACAGAAAAGAAATTTCAGCGGTATTAGAAAATTTTATCATGCTATGTATACCGAAATCGCTATTTGTACTGCGAGGAGAGGGCTTGCTAAAACCAGAAAGGACACACAAAAATGGACACGGTTCGCGACACAACCTTCAAATTCATGTACTACGTCCCCGTGACGTCACAGGTGTTGACGACGGCGTCTGCTAGGGATTCGTTAACTTTTTTTATCGGTAAAAGTGAAGTGCACAGCGTCCTAAAGGAGTCAAAGATTAAACATAACAAGTCTCGGAGGACACATTTACACGGCCAACGCGGCTCCAAATGCGAAAAATTACCTCCGACACCCATGACGTCACACAGCACGAGGCAGCGTTATGGTTTCGGCGCAACATTCCAAGAATAAAACTTGCACCTCCATTTTCGCGTCTAACACTAAACATATTGCCGCAAAATAAACGAAGGTCGAGTTTTCGAAGAATACATTGTCGGTGTAAAAGTATTTCGTGTTTCTCTTGAGTGTCTTGTGAAGATCTTCTACAGCGTGGATATGCATGTACACGTGTATAAAAACAGCAAGTATAGAAACGTGTTCACCGACACGACTGGTTTCTTCCTTCCTTCTCTCAATCATTCATATTTCCAGTGTTCAAGCTGAGCGCAACATAATCCTGAATGTGCACCATCTAGCCCTCTTCATTGCTTTACTACAACGTGAAAGGCCTTCCGTCTAGTTTCTTTAGAGCGATGCCTTTCATCTTCAAAGTGCGGGCGGTAACATAGAAGGCGTTCTGCACCTTCCTCGCAATCCACAGACGTAGCAACCACCGCCACGTGACATTCCTATGGAGAATCAGTGTGCACTGCTGAATGCGACGCCCACGCATAAGCGAAAATGTAGTGTTTAGTTCATTTCAGGGAAGACCCAAGAAGCAGGCGCACCGAACAAAACATGTTTCTTGTACGTGACTTACACGTGACACATGTATGTGCGTGCGTGCGTCTGTGTGTTTTCCACCCTAACAGACGTACAAAGTTCATCTACCAGAGGCGTCAAAAATTATTTTCATGGCTCGTAGCTAGTAAGGTTAGTGAAAACTTTCCCCGCTTTACACGGCGTACGAGATTTCAAGCCACCGAAGTGCCTCAGGCTTATGACTAAAACATCGCGAAATCACCGAGCGTGTCTATGATCACGCACGTTACATACACAACGCACGCACGCAAGCTTGCCATCCAAGTTACCGTCACCAGAGGACGCGCGAAATACCCAACTCATTGCGTAACTTCCGGCCATTCCACTTCATGCTCGCAATCTTTCCACCCAGCAGGCTCTCTAGAGCTTTGAAGAGAAAAAGGAAAACGCGAAATGAACCATTACGCGTGCTGAAAACTGCCGCGCGACCGCCTCCGCAATCTACGCGCGATGACGGGAAATCGCGCGAAAATAAATTCGTGATGATAATAACGGGGGACAAGCAAAAAAAAAAAAGGAGTCAGAGGGGCTGAAATAGCTGCAGTCGCCACCGCTTCTCGTGTAACCAGGAGCAGACGACGGAGCAAAACCGACAGACGACAGAGCGAGAAACGAGCAGACGAAATGTGACGAAATGCAGAAGGCACGAAGGAAAAAGGCACGTAACAAAAAAAGAAACGCGGGCAGACAGAGAGAAGCAAGAGGACGTTTTCACGAAGTGGCTCCCATTTCGCAGAAGTCCCTCGTCGACGGTTGGAAGTCAGGTTTCGTTTCGTACGGCGCTTCAACAAAACGGTGCAACGGTGTGGAAGTTAAGAGCTTGCGCCAGCAAATCAGGAGAGCGATGGTCAGGCCCTTAAAATCGTGCTTCCATGAAGTACATTCCTACAGCAATATTGATCGTCTGCTCACTACAACAGCTACCAGACGACACAGAGGATCGACAGCTTGAATTGGCCAGATTGTGATACATATGAACATAAATAGAATAAAAAAAGTGTCTGATACTTTGATCAATCTAAACTGAAACGACGAAACAAGGCATGCAATTTTGTTTCGAAATATAATTGTGCTTATTCAAGATTAAACCATTACGTTGTTACCTTCGTTATAGACAATCAGACTTTAAAATCAAGAAAATTTTGTAATTAAATAACAGTTGCAATAAAGTTGTTATAGAATACACGCGCGACCAAAAAACTTTATTGAAACAAAGACCCAATGTTCACGATGTTACAATTCTACCACCAGTTTATCATTATTAATCGCGTGGTAGCGGTATTCACACTGAGCTCTACAGTCAAGTTTGTCACTTTTTCTTTACGCCATAAGCCTAACGCTCAATATACGTAACGCTGCACGCTTTTCTTATGACGCATAACGCCCAACGAAACACATCGTTTCCATTTTCTCTTCCTTTTTTAAAAGCTCCAATTTCAACTTCTCCTCTTTTTCGTGTAGTTTTATGTGCCACTACCTCTGGACGATTTTCTAATCTCGGGAGACATCAAAATTGCAATCACCTTCGCCAGATTTCGCATTATTGACGCTTTTTTTTTCTCTTCCCCCCTCCCCCCCTTTTTTTTGCACGTTCGTAAAAACAGTGCATTACAGCAGTTTTGAATTTTACTTCTCGCCGACGAAGCACCTCGCTGGTAATATGAAGCGCTGCAGTCATTCGCTTGAGAAATGATTTTCGAGTTCATTCGGAGACACTACTGGGACCGAAAAGAAATAAAAAAGACCAACTAATAATATCGTGAAGAAGAACTGCGTAGGAATGAAGACAGACGGACATGTCTGGCAGATGTCGCGCTTAGTGGAAACTCAGACACGTATGGGGGGGAGGGGGGTTCTAGGGCTACTCTAGAATGTCATAGAATAATTACGCTTGCACGAAAAGCGCAAGTTGTCATGCATGCGTAAGTTTTTTTTTTTCACAATTTAGAAGTCGAACGTGGCAGCAGCGTCTTTGCCGCTCAAGAGCTCTAGTTCTAATTCTGAGGCATAGCCTCCTTTGCGTGAAATACATTCTTTATGCGAGCCCGCCGAAGGCGTCGTCACAAATTACGTTCAACGCCTAACGAACCTAGCTTTGACGTAATTTATGCTATGCCGAAGTATGCTAATTAGCTCTATTAGTCACAAAAAAAAGCCACGAAAATTCCCATAACCGATATATAAAATCTTCCAAAATGGCCATCTCCTCTTCTTTTCCCTTCATCTTTTCTGCCTTTGCCCCTCCCCCTCCGAAGAGTAACCAACCGAACAATTAATCTGGCTAACCTCTCAGCCTTTCACCTCTTGTATTCTTTTTCTCGCTCTCTCTGTCTGTCATCTACCATGATAACAAAATTTATGCAAATACGAAGCACCGCGGGAATCGATGTTATACGAAGCATTTTGCAGGTAGCAGGCTATCCAGCATGGTTGGCCTGGGGTCCTCGGAAAGACTCGCCAGACGGACGAACGTATTTGGGTTCAAAGCAGGGGACTTCATGTCTGCGACGCGAGCCTACGCGTGATGTAAAAAAAATGGCTGTGGCTTAGCTAAGGTTAAGCCCAGGATGCGAAGCATACTAGCCTTTCTTTTAGTTGTTGAACCACTGTTTAGCCTGATGAACTGCTGTTGCTTGGCTATATTTGGTTCGGCTAGACGAAGGAACAACTCATGCGTTACTCTGCTTCGCCTTCAAGAGTGGAACGC